>NC_083348.1:69397551-69697551 GCF_019175385.1 Lycium barbarum | reverse complement strand
TACTAGATTTTCCTGTGTTGGAAGTGTCAAAACTAGAGGTTTATTGAGGATAAATACTGCGAGGCACAAGGATGCATTATATCCTGTGCAATTTCATTTTGATTCCACGTGAGACACTTCTTTCTGTGGAACTCATAGAATTGCTCTAATGCTGGTCTTTTGGTCTGAATAATCAAAACTGATTTTTACCTAATAATAAATCACCATTATTATTATTATTATTTCATAATGGTGGTATCTGGGGTAGTTTGCCTACAACTCTACTATTCCACCGGGTACCTGCACTGGTACAGAAGAGGGGTGGAGAAAGATGAGGTATGATGATCTGTTACCTTGTCAAAAAAAAAAAGATGAGGTATGATGCTAGCTTGGATATGATGTAGAAGAAACAGAAGAGGGGTGAGGAAAAGATGAGGGATGGATGAAGAGGGGAAAAACTGGGGAAGGATTGATGTGGCTTAGTAGCCACAAGTGGCACACACTTTGCACACACTTTGTGGATAAGTAAATTAGCTTAAAGGTTGTGCTCCCTTGCCCTTTGGCTAAATCTTGAGATCCAACTGTATAAAATTTGTAGTCATATGATCCTTGGCTCTTGATCGTTCTAAAATCCTTTGAATACTACATATTCTTTTTGCTGTGATTTATAATTTTTGATTGAAAAAAGAAACAGATTAAACTATATGGTCTTTTTTCAGCCCTACTTCAACTTTGCCTGATAGACTATTTTATCCAAATTTTAGTGGGCATTCAGGATTCTCTCCGTTTTTTAAATGCTTTTATTCAAGAGTCCAGCGATAGTGGAATGTGTTATGGAGATCATTAGTCTGAAAAATGTTGATTTCAACAGAATGATGCACGTTAATTAGTAGGTGATCTAGACACTAGGAACTAGGGCTAGAAAAAAAACCATTATGATGCTTTGGTTCCTTTCAATGTCTGACATACACCTTTTTTTTTGTGTTTTGCATTCGTCATCATGTTTTCTCATAGCTGTTTATCTCAATGTCTTTTCCTTTGACCTCAAATTAAAATTCATCCTACAGATTAAGAGTTTAAGGCTGCCGATGAGGTTTGGGAACCATAGAGGATTTGCATTTGTAGAGTTTGTCACGAAACAAGAGGCAAAGAACGCCATTGAAGCTCTATCCAATACTCACTTGTATGGGCGCCATTTGGTATGTCATCTTGCAACTCAGACATTGTATATATCTACCTAAATATCACTGAATGATGTGTGTATGTTACATCTCAGGTTCTGGAGAGAGCCAAGGAAGGTGAGAGCTTAGAGGAATTACGTGCTCGCACAGCTGCTCAGTTTAGTACTGAGCAAAATGGGTTTCAAACTAGTAAACTATCAAAGAAGAGAAAGCAGATGGCTATATTGGACGAAGGGAGCTTTAAATTCGAGCGAATTGCTGATTAATACTTCACAACTTCTTCATATGTAACATGAGGCTGAGCTTTTTTCTTTCCCTTATATCCCCTGTCAGTGGTCCTGTATAGGTTAAAACTACTAAATTTGCTGTCCTAGTAGCAAATGGTACTAAGGTCAGAGCTTGTTCAATTGTTCTCACTGAGTAGAAGTGCCATTGTTAGAATGTGGGTGGCACTTGAGAGTTCTCTTGGTTTACTAAATTAGCCATTTTTTGTTTGTGATAAGATCCAACTCAGCAGTTGTTTGCAATTTTGTCATTAATGTCATGTTTGGATATCCTTCTCAGTTTGTATTGTAGTTCGTGAAAACTTTCCACAGGCACTGCTGCAAAGTTCATTTTTTTGCGCGGATTGCCCTTCTTTTGGGGTGGTCTTTAAATTTTGCCCCTCATATTTATGATTTTTAAATTATGCCCCTCATATTTTTGGTCTTTAATTTTTGCCCTTCGCATTGCAACCCTGAGCGTTCACGCAGAAATCATGAGGTTCTGGGTTCGAACCCCCACTCAAGCATAAATTAAAAAAAAAATTGCAAGACAAGGTTTGGGTCGCGTGTATGCCGGATTCGGCATAAACTTGTGAAGGAATTACTAAAGTTATGCCGGATCCGGCATACTCATGCCTTATGGGCAGACTTGGCATAAGTATGCCGGGTTCGGCATAACTTTGGTAATTCCTTAATAAGTTTATGCCGATGGGGGCATACTTGTGGGCAAACTTTTAATGGACAAACTTTTAGTTAAGTTTTAACTAAGTCTTTTCCTAGTTATGTCTTATGGAGCAGACTTTTAGTTAAGGCACAACTAAAAGTATGTCCCATAAGGCATAACTAAAAGTCTGCCTTATAAGGCGGAACTTTTCCTTAAGACATAATTAAAAATTTGCTTTATAAGACAAAGTCTATGTCTTAAGAAAAAGTTATGCCTTACGGGCATACTTTTAGTTATGCCTTAACTAAAAGTCTGCCTTATAAGGCGGAACTTTTCCTTAAGACATAATTAAAAATTTGCTTTATAAGACAAAGTCTATGTCTTAAGAAAAAGTTATGCCTTACGGGCATACTTTTAGTTATGCCTTAACTAAAAGTCTGCCTCATAAAGCATAACTAACTAAAAGTCTGTCCCATAAGACATAACTAGGAAAAGACTTTTAGTTAAGGTTTAACTAAAAGTTTGCCCATAAGTATGCCGGACCCGACATAAACTTGTGAAGAAATTACCAAAGTTATACCGGATCTGTCATACTTATGCCAAGTCTGCTCATAAGACATAAGTATGCTGAGTCCGGCATAACTTTGGTAATTCCTTAACAAGTGTATGCCGGCGGGGACATAGCGAAATTTAAATTCTGTCTTGCGAATTTTTTTTAAAATTTTGACTGAGTGAGAATTCGAACCTGAAACTCATGGGTTTTAGCCGAAGGACAAAATTTAAATATTTTAAATATGAGGGGCAAAATTTAAAGAGCACCCAAAAGAAGGGCAATTCATTATTGTTTATGCTGGTCTGTGATAAAAAGATCAAAGTAGGTAAACAAAGCTGGATTCCTTGGATGTTTCTTCTGGATTATTTTAATAGTGAAGATGTAGGGTCACCTAAAAAATCTTACTTGTCACTAGGGTTAGTAAAAGATTATTGTTTCTTATCCACCAAAACCAAAAGAAGTGTGCTGACATGGGGATGGATTTATTATCACCCTAGTTTCAAAGTTGAGAACAGTGAATTTCTTGGTTTATTAAAAAAAAAAAAGACTTGAACTTGATTACATCTTTTAAAAGTGATTAAAGTATGAAACCATAGACAATTGTTTGTTTGAGTCCAAAATTCTTGGTTCATTAAAGTCGAACAAAGACTCCAGAGAAATGAAAGAAAATAAAGAAATACAAGAAGTAGGTGCTGACATTCTGAATAGCACAATTTTTTTCATATGCGCATTGAAAGCAAAAAGAACCAAGTCATGAGTTGGTAATTTGCCATTGCAACAATTTTTTAAACAAAGAGATAAATGTCAAAAACACACCATAGCTATTACTTTTTTTTTTAGTTTCATACCTAAACTATCATAAAGTTAAGAAAACTATCTAAACTATCACTATCTAGTTTGTAAAACACACTTGAACTAAATGTGTAAACTCACTCTTCAAAGGGCAAGTGAAGCTAAAATTTTCTCATAAAAATTGTCCACATGGCATAAGTAAATACTATGGTGGCACCTACATGGAAATTAAAAAATAATATTTTTTTATAAAAAACTGTATATTTAAAAAAAAAACTGCATTATTTTTTTTTTAAAAAAGAATCAGCATTTAAAAAAAATCTGGATTTAAAAAAAAATGAAAAAAAATTGTAAAAAAATATCAAAAAATTTAGAAGATAATTATTGTTAACCAAGGAAAATAATTCGTAATAAAGACAAGATACACTTGGACCAAGAAAACCCGTGCTCAAAATATTTTGATTTTCGAGCACAGGTTTGTCAATAAAAAAAATTAAATGAATTCAAGTAGAGTTTTTTCAAACGTATCAATAAGCTAGACCCATACTGCGAGTTCTTTCAGGCCATAAATAAACTCGGACACTCGCTTTTTGATAGGAGTGGGTGCTTGCTAGGGCAGGGCACTTTTCATTCTTCATTCGAAACTAACAAGTGTCGGGTCGGGGATTTCTGCCTTGTTATCAAAAAGAAATCAGAAAAACAAATTATTTAAAAAATGGAAAAGTTGATTTTAAAAAAAAATGTGAAAACTAAATAAACAATTTTCTTATTTAAAAAAAACATAGCTTTTCCATTTTTTATTTTTGATTTTTTTTACAAAAAATATTATTTTTCAGTTTGTTTTTTAAAACAAATAGTTTTTTTTTTTAATTTCCATGTAGGTGCCATTGTGACATTATTTATTCACATGGACTGTTGGCAACATTTTTATATAAAATGGAGAGTGTAGATCACATGTCATTCAAGAATAATTTGAGGTGTGTTTTGCGAACTAGATAGTGATAGTTTAGGTAGTTTTCTCAACCTTCTGATAGTTTAGGTATGAAACTAAAAAAAAAAAGTGATAGTTGAGGTGTGTTTCTGACCCTTATCTCTTAAACAAATTCTATATGTTCATCGACTAAAGAGCATCAGATATTTCTCTTATTTTAATTAAGTAATTATTTTCAGCTACAATTTTTCTCGAGAAAATAACACTGATACTACTTTACCGGTTAAATTTACATTATTTTCTTTTCTTTTTATGTTAATTTTTTGGTGTTGGTAAAATATGTCTTAAAACCAAAAAAATCACTTTTTTTTTTTTATAATGGTCAAAAACACAACTCAAGTCTACTGAACTATCAGGTGTTTGCGTTTTCTATCTAGACTATCATAAATTATTTATCAAATTACACCTCTACTATATAAGATGGTGCCTGATGTACATTTTTTTTATTATTATTGTTTTAAAATGGTGCTAAATGACACTCCACACGGATAATTTAAGGAATTAATTAAAAAAATTAATAAAATAAAATAAAACAAAATAAGAGATAATGGTCAAAAACACATATGAAGTATCACTTGTTTGCGAGTTTTCAACACTATTAGATACTGGTCAAGGTGTATTTCGATAAATAGTTGGTGATAGTTCAGGTTGAAAACACAAATACTTAACAATTCAAGTGTGTTATTGATAAATAATTGATGATAGTTCGGCTAGAAACTACAAACTTATACTTGGCGTGGTTTTTATCATTATTTTTATTTTAGTTTTTTGTCAAAGGTTCCCTTCAAGGGGATCATTTTATGCTAAATTATAGTTCGAAATTTCAACTTTTCCATTGACAAAAAAGGTGGGGAGTAGACCATTTTTCAATGGGTTACAGCCCAAAGAATTTGTTGGTGAGATCTTTCAAGAAAAATTGTTCTTTTTTCTCCTAAAAAACCTTTCTTTATCCCCTCTTGTTTTCTTTAAACCCCTTTTGTCCACACTTAACATTTCTTTTACTGTTTTGGGGCAGTTCATTTGTTCACCATTTCATTAAATTGGGTTTGCATTTCTGGTCCTTGTGCCTTGTTTGCCTCTTTCTTCAACTGGGTATGCCTTAAATTTTAGTTAATTCTGTCGTTTCTTTAGGGTTTCAATTCTTTTTTCTTGAAATTATTAAGTTCCATGATTCTTTTATTTGTGGATTTACTTTTAAGTGTATTTTTCTGTGTTGTTGCTTGTTCTGTTATGAGATCCCAATTCATTGTTGTGGGTTTTTAGTATTTGATATGTTACTTTATTGTAAGTGATATTATAGTTTGCTGCTTTGTGAGAATTACTAGCATCATTTTTCTTTGTGGGGTCTCTTTAATTTTTGTGTTCTTTAATTCTGCTTGTAGTGTACCATTGAGATCTTTCTTGTTACTGGTTTTTGGTGTGACTTAGTGTTTTGGATTTGGATTTACTGTTAGTGGACTACATTGATTATAAGGGTGTGTTTGGTATGGAGAAGAGGACAAGATTCTCATAAAGCATGATGCAAATGAGTGCTTTTATGCTTTTTCCTCCTTTAGTCTTTTTATATGAAAGTTTGCATTGAAACTTTTATTCACCTAGGAAATATTTCTGTAATAGAAAATAGTAAAATTTATCGTTCACTTGCAAATATTAGAGTCCATTTGGGTTAGCTGATTGGATTTACTGTTAGTGGATTACATAGACTATAAAAGTTGGTGTAAATTTCTGGGTTCATTTGTGACTCTATTTGTTTTAGTGATTTCTTGATTTAATATTCTGTTTGTTCTGAATCTTGATAGAGGCTATGTCGCATGGTTACGCGATTGAGCTCTACTTTGATCCTGCTCTGGAAAACCAGGTCTTGAAGGCGTGGAATGTATTGGCTCGGCGCCAGATCAGCACTCAACTTATTGAGATTGAGTCTCGACCTCACATTACCCTCTTCTCGAGTCCCTATTTTGATCCATCAAAGCTTGAGAACATTGTAAAGAATTTTTCATCCAAGCAAGAATCTTTGCCTCTGTCCTTTGGTTCAATTGGAAGTCTCCCAAGTGATGACAATGTTCTGTTTCTTGCCCCAACTCCAACTTTGTCTCTCCTTCAGTTCCATTCTCAGTTGTTTGATGCTATGAAAAAGGAGGGAATTGAGATTGCGGAGGAGCATCGTCCTGATACATGGATTCCTTATTGCCCCGTCGCTGAAGAAGTGCCTAAAACTCGTATGGGCGAGGCATTCACTGTTTTGAGGGATCTGAAATTACCTGTTGCTGGATATGCTATGGAAATTGCACTTGTCGAGTATCCTCCAGTCCGTGAAGTATTTTCTTTTGTGCTTGGTAATACAGTTGAACCATGAGACTTCAGACATGTAATTCTGTTGATTTTAGTTTAGGCTTTTACCTTCCTTTCCTATATTGCTGCTATTGTAGAAACTGATGTAGATGGTTAAGAGTGGTATTATCGTTGCTAAATGGTCATCTGCTTTGATGAAATATTAAAGTCAGTTCTGGCTCTTTTCTTATTGTTCGCACTTGCAATTGAGATTTTCATCTCTTATGTCCAGTGTTGGTGATAATAACTTGGTTGCTTTTTTCTTATCAATGGAAATTCTCTGGTGGACCTCTATTACTATTGAGACATTATTTGCCTATGTGTTTTATTTTGTAAATCTTGAACATGGTTTTCGCTTTTGTTTTCTACTTTGTAAGTCTTGAATGTGGTTTCTTTCATTCGAATGTAGTATATTTTAGTTCTTGATAAGTTTAACAGCTTGAATCATGAGGGGTAAATTTTCTTGTGTTTCATAATGTTGACTTTGACACTATTGTGTACATCTTCTAATCTGCAAGTCTCAAAGATCATGTGCTTTCTTTAGATTGTAAGATATTCTAGTGCTTGTTGATTTTCATATGATTGAATCATGTGAGGGAATTACAGAAGCAACTAGCTTGGTATGGTTGGTAAAACAAATAAAATTTGGAGACTTGAGACAATTGATTGATGTACAAGTTGACTAAACTGGAGAAGATGACAAGAACAGTCCCTTATGTTTGGAGGTTGGTTTTAAATACTCCTTTTTCTTATGAAGGTTTAAGATAGTCCTTTAAGTATTTCCCGAGCAATTTTAGTCCCTTATGTTTACCAAAACTGAACAGTTATTTTGGAACAGATAAGGATCTTATAAATGAAAACAACCACGCACTAAGACAGTGCTTGTGATTACATGATCTGGGATCTCTAGAGTTCCTTTCTCCCCAAAAGATCCTACAGATATAGGCAGGAAGCGTGATCCATTTTTTTTCAGTGATCTTCTAATTCCCCACTGCCCCAGGTGGACTTACAATTTCTTCATTGTTTTAGGCATTATAAATGGCATATTGAATAATTTGAAGATTAAGTCCCAGAAATTTCTAGCTATTGTGCAGCTGCATAGACTAAACAAATGATTGCACAATCACCACCCCCCTTCGCAGTTCCCTTGCCTTCCAAATATTAGCTGATCTTCCTCTTCTGCATTTAGATTCACCTTCTCATCTTTTAACAAGAGGGCAATCCTTGGTACTTCCCGACCAAAATTGAGCAACTTTCTCATTGTATTTAAAACACACAAATGTAGCTATATTTTACAAAATTGGCCTGTGAGAAGCACTGTTTAAACTTGAGAAACTGTCGAGACGGACTTCTCTTCTCCCAGTTATCTGGTTTTTACTTTTGTTGACGGTCTCTGCCGCTGATCTTTCTGGTGCTCATCTGGTCTGCGTCTGCTGGTTTTTCAGGGTTCTTCGTAAGGTAAGAAATGTTCTCCCGATGATTTCTTCAGTTTAAACACTTCATGTGCTTCTCAGGAACCTGTTCGACGAAACATAAAAGACTGAAACAGCCCAAGTGTATATTTAAAGGATTATTTTAAACAAACCTCCAAACATAAAGGACTATTTTTTTCATTTCTCAGTGAACTGCTATAAGAATATTGTAGGACAATGTGACCTTGGAACTATGCTTTGGAAATACTGGATTGACCATGTACCCTTTTTATGTAGCTCTAGCTTTTTACTTATGTATAATAATATGAGCGGTGTTCTATATTTAGAGATAATACTCTGAGGTCATAGTTGTCAAAAGGTGTTGATTGAAGCTTAGCTTGTTATACTGGTGTTCTTCGACGTGGAAGATCCTAAAAAACTGTTATAGGATTCATTCCCGTTTTACCGGATGTCAGTGAAGGGACTAAAATACTCCCTCCGTCTTAAAATACTTGTCACATTTTACATTTACATGCCCTTTAAGAAAGCATTTATAAAGGTAGCAATTTGACTATTTTACCCTCTTAACATATTTCATCATATAATCTCTCCTCAATAAATATTTACTCCATCAATGAAGAGAACCTCTTAAACGTGGCTAATTAATACAAGGGTAAAATGGGGAAAAGCTACTTAATTTTATCTTGGTTAAATAAAACGACAAGTATTTTTAGTAAGGACGACAAGTATTTTGGGACGGAGGGAGTATAAAATTTTGTTGACTGGCAGATTTCCTCCATCTTGGTCAATCTTTAGGACAATGAAGGTCGGTTTCGTATGCCTGAGGTAGTCCCTGATGTCTGATGATTGGTATATGTTGCACTAGCAGTTATATATTGAAAGCGAATTGTTTTGGTTTGTACATTAGAGTCAAAACTTTTTTCCAGTAAGTTACAATATAGGAGGTGGGATGGTAGGTATGAGAAGGCAGTAGATGAGATAGTACAACTTTTGTAGCAAAGTTGTGGATATCCTTTTTAAGATTTCTGGCTGTGATGCTTTGAGTTTCAGACGCATATTTGCTTTTTGGAAATACTAATTAACTACATGGTTTTCTTTGCATACTTATTGTTCATGAACTATATTTCTGCATCTGGAAATGTTGTTATTAGGCCTTTTGGCTATCTTGCACAACACACTAATCTCTTGAGGTTGCGCTTCCTTGTTTGCAGCATAAAAGCATGACTTGCATCAAATTTCCTATGAAATGTGTAAAACTTAAAGTTGTGGTCTGACACAGACATGCAATTAGATTAACCATTTGGTAGATGTTTTGCTGGAACAACCTGAGTAATGCCTGACCGTCCTCATTCTAGTTCTGTTCTTGGATGGCTAGTAGCCTGTAGCATCTCACTTGCTTGAAAAGCCTATGAAACTAGGTGTATCTTGGCAGACTTATTTTACAGGTTTTAGCAGCTTTCAGTGAATGAACATTCCATCAGGGACTAGCTTACTCCTTCGATCCATCAATGATGTTGTCGTTGATGTTCTCCATAAACGCGTTCATGCAGACTTTTGCCACTATCACAGTTTTCCTGGCAATTTAGATGTATGTTCTGCTGACAGATCCCTTCTTCAGTCTTTGAATGATACTAATCCCTGCTTTAATTGGAAGGAGATCTAAACTAATACAACTTGAGTTAATATGTTTTTGGTATGCTACTGTTGTATCATGTTACCCATTGACATTCAGAGTGCAAAATTCTTAGGAATGCAGGATTAATCATATAAAATGTAAATGTTGTGATCAAGCATCTTTGAATCTATTCAGCAAGTCTTACAACTTGTGAACTTTAGTACTTCCTCCGTTTAATTTATGTGACATTTTCATTAACAATATTATTCTGTATCATTTGCACCACTTTTTTAGAATAATTCAGTTAACTATGCAAATTTAAATTTCCATGTGATATTTCTATACTACACTAGTTTTCTCACTATCACTTCAATATTTTATAAACGAGAAGGGACCCAAGTTAGTGCTACGAAGCGAATTTGGAGGGAGGTCCCCAAAATTATTCTTACTTTTTTTTTCTTCTTCACATGTGATTTTACAAATACTTCGATAATACAAGCCTAAGAGTCCATGCATAACAAATAATGAAACAAAAAGACCGGCATTAATCAATCACTTGGCAACAGGAGCATTCATTTTTTTAGAAATTGGGAATACAAAGAATATGACTTGCCAATGTTAATAACCGGTTCAGGAACAATTACATGTTGGAGAAATGTGATTAAGCCCCTGCTAGGTCATGATGTTGTGTATAAATCACTCACATATTTTTCTAAATGATGTGTATCCGTTGTATTAATTTAAAAAAATAGTATAGATATGCAAGGACAAACAATTTTGTTGGAAATATTTTGTTCAAAAATTAGTATTTAAATATTTGCAAATATTGAAGCTAATTCGCAAATTCTATCTTAGCCAACGATGTTTGGGGATACCAAATTTTATTGTTTAGAATGTTGGTGAATATTTTTTTTTTCTTCTAATTTTGACGAGTGTTTTAGTAAAAGAGTGATTTTATTACTTCAATTCTTACGGTAACTTTTTTTCTAAGTGAAATTCATTTTTAAACATAACCTTAACTTCTGAGTATTCTTTTAATTTTAACGTCAAATACTTATTTTTTTTACATTAGTCATTCACCAAATGCCTACTCAGTATTTTTGTTATCAATTAAAATGAATGTCTTAATTTTGAATTTTGTGTCAGCCAAACAACCCCCTGTAATTTGAAACGTGGGAGTAAACATTTGGGTCGTTCGCACAAATTCCCCTATTTTAAGGTAGTCTTTAATTTTTATCCTCAAATTTGTGGCTTTAATTTTTGCTCTTCAGTATAATTTAAGATTTTGTTCAGCGTAAGTTTATAATTTCATATCACAATAATCTAGAAGTTATGCCGGACACGGTAAAATTTTCAAAACTCAGTATAAAATGGGCAAAAATACATCAAACTCCACAAAAATAGGCATGAAAAAGGATAAAGCATGAGTCCAGTTTCTAAGCACTACAACAAATTATGAGAAAATACTACACAAATTATGCCGCATAACTTAATTCTTACAGAACTTATGTCAAGCGAAACAAAAGTTCAGTTTCTAAAGATAAATGTTAAATGCCGAGTAAGGTAGGCCTGGATATTTTCATTAAATGAGAAGCGGTGACAAAAATTAAAGGACAATTTGTAGGATTGTCCTTCGCTGGGGGTGGTCTTTAATTTTTGCATCTCAAATTGGTGGTCTTTAATTTTTTGCCTTCGCTAAAAATCCCTTGGTTTCGGGTTCAAACACCGCTCAGTCAAAAATTTTTAAAAAATTCGCAAGGTAGAGTTTGGATTCGCAAGGCAGAGCTTTGCCTGGCGAAAAATTCCTTTTTTTTTTTTTTACTGAGCTGGAATTCGAACCCAGAACCTCGAGGTATTAGGCGAAGGTCAAAAATTAAAGACCACCGATTTGAAGGCTAAAAATTAAATACCACCCCAAATGAAGGACAATCCGCGCAAAAAAAAAAAGGTTGTATTATTTTTTTTTGCGCGGATTGTCCTTCATTTGGGGTGGTCTTTAATTTTTGCCCTTCAAATTGGTGGCCTTTAAGTTTTGCCCTTCGCCTAACACCCCAAGGTCGTGGGTTCGAATCCCAACTCAGTAAAAAAAAAAACTGTAAGGCAGAATTTCGCAAAGGCAGAATTAAATTTTGCCTCAGGCAGAATTTTTGCAAATCTATCCATGCAAAGGCAGAATTTGCATGGACGGAAATTCTATTTGTGCCCATGCAAATTCTGCCTTCTGCCTGAAGGGCAAAATTTAAAGACCACCATTTTGAGGGATAAAAATTAAAGGCCACTCCCAGCAAGGACAATCCTACAAATTGTCCCATATACAAGGGACAAAAATTTCTAAACATTTTATCAGAAAAAAGATCTTTTTTTTGCGCGGATTGCCCTTCTTTTGGGGTGGTCTTTAAATTTTGTCTCTCATATTTGTGGTCTTTAAATTTTGCCCCCCATATTGCTGGTCTTTAATTTTTGCCCTTCGCGTTACAACCCTGAGCTTCGCGCAGAAATCATGAGATTCTGAGTTCGAACCCCCGCTCAAGCATAAATTAAAAGAAAAAAAATCGCAAGGCAAGGTTTGGGTCTCATGTATGCCGGATCCGGTATTCACTTGTTAAGGAATAACCTAAGTTATGCCGAACCCGACAAACTCATGCCTTATGGGAAGACTTGGCATAAATATGCCGGGTCCGGCATAACTTTGGTTATTCCTTAACAAGTGTATGCCGGGTCCGGCATACTTATGGGCAGATTTTTAGTTAGGCCTTAACTAAAAGTCTTTTCCTAGTTATGCCTTAACTAAAAGTCTTTTCCTAGTTATGCCTTATGGGGCAGACTTTTAGTTAAGGCATAACTTTTCCTTAAGACATAGACTTTGCCTTATAAGACAAACTTTTAGTTATGCCTTAAGGAAAAGTTTCGCCTTATGGGGCATATTTTTAGTTATGCCTTATGGGCAGACTTTTATTTAAGGCATAACTAAAAGTATGCCCCTAAGGCGGAACTTTTCCTTAAGGCATAAACTTTGCCTTATAAGGCGGAACTTATAGTTATTCCTTAAGGAAAAGTTTCGCCTTATGGGGCATACTTTTAGTTATGTCTTATGGAGCACACTTTTAGTTAAGGCATAACTACCTTAAAAAGTAAAATATATATGCCTCAGGGTAAAGTAAAAAAAAAATATATGCCTCAAGGTAAAGTCTGCCCCCATCGGCTAGTGGCGGATTTAGAATTTTCACTCAGGGTGTTCGGAAAAATAATTGAATCTAAATATTCACTGTAATATATGTTTAGGGTGTTCAAAAGTTAATATATGTACATAAACACATAAAATTTACCCTAAATATACACTGTAATTTTTTGTCCAGGGTGTTCGGGTGAACACCCTGGGCTCTTGGTACATCCGCCCCTGCCATCGGCAGACTTTTGGTTAAACATAACTAAAATTCTGCCGGTGGAGGCATAGCGAAATTTAAACTCTGTCTTGCGGATTTTTTAAAAAATTTTGACTGAGTGAGGGTTTGAACCTGGAACCCATGGGTTTTAGCCGAAGGGCAAAATTTAAAGATTACAAATATGAGAGGCAAAATTTAAAGACCACCCCAAAAGAAGGGCAATTCGCAGAATCATTTTTTTGCGTGGATTGCCCTTCTTTTGGGTGGTCTTTAAATTTTTCCCCTCATATTTGTGGTCTTTAAATTATGCCCCTCTTATTGCTGGTCTTTAATTTTTGCCCTTCGCATTGCAACTCTGAGCGTTCACGCAGAAATCATGAGGTTCTGAGTTCGAACCCCCGCTCAAGCATAAATTAAAAAAAAAAAATGTAAGGCAAGGTTTGGGTCGCGTGTATGCCGGACCCGGCATACACTTGTTAAGGAATTATCAAATTTATGCCGGACCCGGCATACTCATGTCTTATGGGCAAACTTGGCATAAGTATGCCGGGTCCGACATAACTTTGGTAATTCCTTAACAAGTTTATGCCGGTGGGGGCATACTTATGGGCAAACTTTATGCCGGACCCGGCATAAACTTGTGAAGGAATTACCAAAGTTACACCGGACTCGGCATACTTATGCCAAGTCTGCCCATAAGGCATAAGTATGCCGGGTCTGGCATAACTTTGGTAATTCCTTCACAAGTGTATGCCGGTGGGGGCATAGCGAAATTTAAACTCCGCCTTGTGAATATTTTGACTGTGTGGGGGTTCGAACGTGGAACCCATGGATTTTAGCCGAAGGGCAAAATTTAAAGACCACCCTAAAAGAAGGGAAGATGTTTCATGGGCAATTCGCAGAATTGCCCTTCTTTTGGGGTGGTCTTTAAATTTTGCCCCTCATATTTGCGGTCTTTAAATTTTGCCCCTCATATTTGTGGTCTTTAAGTTTTGCCCTTAGCTTGGATACCTGAGGTTCTGGGTTCGAACCCCTGCTCAGGCATAAAATAAAAAAATAATTTCGCAAGGCAGGGCTGGAGGGAGTGTATGCCGGATCCGGCATAAAGTCCTTAAGGAAAAACTAAAGTTATGCTGGAGGGGGCATAACTTTTCCTCAAGGCATAGTTTAGTTATGCCTTATGGGGCAAAACTTTTCCTTAAGGAACTATGCCTTATGGGGCAGACTTTTAATTAAGGCATAACCAAAAGTATGCTTCATAAGGCAGAACTTTTCCTTAAGGCAAACTTTTAGTTATGCCTTAAGGAAAAGTTCCGCCTTATGGGGCATACTTTTAGTTATATTTTATGGGGCACACTTTTAGTTAAGGCATAACTAAAAGTATGCCCCATAAGGCGGAATTTTTTCTTAAAGCATAATTAAAAGTTTGCCTTGAAAAGTAAAAATAAATAAATATATATATATATATATATATATATATATATATATATATATATATATGTCTCAAGGAAAAGTCTGCCCCCTCCGGCATAACTTTAGTTTTTCCTTAAGGATTGTATGCCGGATCCGGCATACACTCCCCCCAGCCCTGCCTTGCGAAATTATTTTTTTATTTTATGCCTGAGCGGAAGTTCGAACCCAAAACTTCAGGTATCCAAGCGAAGGGCAAAACTTAAAGAGCACAAATATGAGGGGCAAAATTTAAAGACCACCCCAAAAGAAGGGCAGATGTTGCATGGGCTTGTTTTAAGTTTGGGCCTTGATGCAAATCCGGGTTATGGTCGGCTAGAAGGTTCATAATTAGAACCCCAAGCTCGTTCGTTTCTCTGCAAAACCCTTATCACTCTCCTCAACGGATCTGCTTGGTTAACTCCACGTATTCATTTTTCATTCCCACCTTCTTTAATCAGGTATATTTCTTTCCTCTAATATGTAAATTACGTCTTATTTTTCTCATTATTAGTCCCTATTCCATGGTGCGTTGTTTCTCTTCAAATATTTAAGAGAAGCATAACCCTAGAATCGTTTACAGATCCATTATTATTTGCTTTTCGAATTAGTGCAAAATACGACAAGTCCATTTATTGAAGAGAAGTGAATTAAAAAATGAAGATGTGAGAATTAGCTTTGGAATGGCGTTACTGTTCCTAACGTGGTTTGAGTGTTTCGTGATTAGCCACAAATTGTTATTTTTTTTCCATTAGCAAGTAATCCTTGATTGTCCCAAGCTTTACAGACTGAAGTGCTACTTAAAGCATATAACCATAACAAAATCAGACATACAACCATCTTTGTGGCCTTCGTTTTCGACCCATTACAAGTATCTTTTTTTTTTTTTTGAGGTTAATTTATGAACTTACTTATGTTATACCCTAATTTGTTTTGGGTTAAGAACTCATAAGAACACCATCAAGCTTTAATTTTGCTTGATTGAACGAAAAAAATAGAAGATTTAAGCATATCTATTGGTTTTGCATACTTCAATGGAGTGAAACTATGAACACATTTTTGGGTTTTGCTTGCTTGGAGTGAAACTATGAACACATTTTTTTTTTCCAGGGGAAGTTAGACATTTGGCCTCTCAGAAATGTTTACCGCCGCTAGCTAATATACATGTATTATACACTAATTGTACACATACACTAATTGAACACATATTATACATCTGTCATCTAATTTCTCAGTGGCGGCTGAGTAAGTTAATTTCCTTTTTTCTTCCGTTTGAAATGAAATGACACTATGGGCATATTATTGGTTTTTCTTGCTTGAATAAGTTAAGGTATAAGTATTTCTCTGGGTACTGATTGCTTGAATGACAACTGAAGTGAGGAGCATGTTCATTGGGTTTGCCCAAGGAAAACAAAATGAAGAGAGAAGCATTTATTTGGACTTCTTTTTTTCTTTCAATTATTCGTGCTCAAGGCTATGCCATAAATGAATGATTGTTTTTTAATGGAATTTGCTGCAACCTGCAGGAATAGAAATGTTTGGCACCACACAGATATTGCCCCTTCCGGCGCCCCCATTGGATGGGAATCTGGGACCAACACCTCCAGCTCAAGTGGTGGAGGAACCAAAGGAGGATAAGATGGAAGAGGATGAAGAGGACAACAATAAAACCGACAAGGTTCCAACATCTGTTGCAACACATACGAGAACTATTGGTATAATTTATCCCCCTCCAGATATTAGGAGTATTGTTGACAAGACCTCACAGTTTGTGGCGAAGAATGGTCCAGACTTTGAGAAGAGGATTGTTTTAAATAACGCTGGCAATGCAAAATTTAACTTCCTGAATGCTTCTGATCCTTACCATGCCTATTATCAGCACCGTTTGGCTGAAGCTCGCGCACAGAATCAGGCTTCTGGAGAGCAGCCTACTCAGCCAGAAGACAAAGAAGCAGCCCCTGCTCCTCCTACCGCTGATGGTGCTGAGACAACTGCAAAACCTGATCCGTCTGCTCAGTTTAGACCTGTCAGAAAGGTTCTTGAGCCACCTGAGGCAGAGCAATATACTGTTCGACTCCCTGAAGGGATCACAGGTGAAGAGCTGGATATCATTAAGCTTACAGCACAATTTGTGGCCAGAAATGGAAAGTCTTTCTTAACAGGGTTGACGAGCAGGGAGATTAATAATCCCCAATTTCATTTTCTGAAGCCTACTCACAGCATGTTCATGTTTTTCACTTCGCTTGCGGATGCGTATTCGAAAGTTCTGATGCCTCCTAAAGGCTTGACGGATAAGCTGCAGAAGAGTGCTGCTGACATGACAACAGTCCTAGAGCGATGTCTGCATCGGTTGGAGTGGGAAAAGTCACAGGAGCAGGCTAGACAGAAAGCTGAAGATGAGATAGAACAGGAGAGGTTGCAGATGGCTATGATTGATTGGCATGATTTTGTTGTTGTTGAGACTATAGATTTTGCTGATGATGAGGATCAGGATTTACCTCCACCTATGACCCTTGAGGAGGTTATAAGGAGGAGTAAGATGCCCACATTAGAGGAAGAAGAGTATGTTGAGCCTGGAAAAGAGGTGGAAATGGAGATGGATGAAGAAGAGGCGCAGCTAGTTGAAGAAGGTATGCGAGCTGCGACTCTTGAAGAGAATGGTGGTGTCAAAAGTGCTGAAACCAAGGCAATCCCAGAGGAACAGGACCCACCAATGCGGATTGTGAAGAACTGGAAGAGGCCTGAAGAGAGGATCCCGGCAGAAAGGGACCCGACTAAGTATGTTGTCTCTCCTATAACTGGTGAGCTAATACCTATTAATGAGATGTCTGAACATATGAGGATCTCTCTCATTGATCCGAAGTACAAGGAACAGAAGGACAGGATGTTTGCGAAGATTAAGGAGACGACGCTTGCGCAGGATGATGAGATTTCTAAGAACATTGTTGGACTTGCACGAACCCGTCCGGATATATTTGGTACTACGGAAGAAGAAGTTTCAAATGCAGTCAAGGCTGAGATTGAGAAAAAGGTAGAAGAGCCGAAGCAGGTCATATGGGATGGTCACACCGGTAGCATTGGGCGCACTGCAAGCCAGGCAATGTCTCAGAACAGTGCAGATGATCAGAATGATGCTGCAAATGATGGAAGAAACCTTCCTGGTCCGCAGGCTCCTCCACCTCCAAGACCCGGTCTTCCATCTGTTAGGCCACTACCTCCACCTCCTGGGCTTGCGCTGAATATTCCTAGGCCTCCTAATACAGTCCAGTATTCCACTCCCACCAGTGCTGGGGTTGCTGCTCCGCCTCCACCTCGACCTCCTATGGTTAACATGATTCCTCAGGTTCGGCCCCCGCCTCCTCCCATGCCACAGATGCCTGGTCAGCAAAATCTCATGAATCGCCCCCCAATGCCTCCATCAATGGCCATGAATTCGCATAGCCTTCCTATTCCACCACCTCCTGGATCACAGTTTACACCTTTGGGAGCACCTCGTCCCTTTGTTCCCCACCCGATGTCCCAGTCTGGAATGTCTATGGTCCCGCCTCCTCCTATGCCCCAAGGAATGCCGCCACCTCCTCCACCGGAGGAAGCCCCTCCTCTCCCAGAAGAGCCAGAGCCCAAGAGGCAAAAGCTTGATGAGTCTGTTCTCATTCCTGAAGACCAGTTTTTGGCTCAGCACTCGGTAGGGATAGCTTTCTTTCTGTTTTCTCCCCAACTTTTACATAATTGTCTGGGTCTCTTTGAGAACATTGTTTAATGCCTCATGCTTTCTTACATCCATGGTGGGTTGTATTTCAGGGACGTGCAACGATCAATGTATCTGTGCCGAATACCGACGAAGGGAATCTCAAGGGACAACTTCTGGGAATCACAGTGCAATCTCTGTCCGAAACCATTGCCAGTCTAAAAGAGAAGATTTCTGGGGAGATCCAGCTTCCTGCAAACAAACAAAAGCTGAGTGGAAAGGCTGGTTTTCTCAAGGACAACTTGTCTCTTGCATACTATAATGTTGCTTCTGGAGAAACACTCAGTCTCTCTCTGAGAGAACGTGGTGGGAGAAAGAGATGAATGGGGAGTTATTTGGCATGGCCTTCAAAGGTTTATTTTGCAACTGTTCGGCATATACCTTGTTATGAATTTAAAGAATTCTCCATACTTATTTCATGTTTTTGTGGAGATTATATTGGTCTTGTACTCTAGTTCTTCTTCCTGCAATTTAATCAACTTTATTTTTCAAGCTGATGGTTGTGGGTATCTACTACAGATTTTGGCATGTTGGCGATCATCCATGAGGACAACAGGAAGTTTACTAGTTCTATGTCTATAAGATGCAATGACTGTGGGTTGTATTTATGTTACTAATTTGTGTTTGTCTTAACATGTGCAGTTGCTCCAACCTAACTATAGCTCAGTTGTTATCTTGTTATATCTTCTTAGTCCAAGGCCCATTCTGGGATTGGAACTTTTCTGATGTCTTCTTGGCAAACATTTCTGATAATATTAGAGGCTTTCCTTTGCCATTAATATGTCAAATTCTTTTGTGGACTTTAGGACCTTAGAAGATGTGCTTGTCGTGGTGGGAGACGCTTGTCCCAAGCACACCTGCCTCTTTTGTGGTGCGTTTTTGGGGCACCTGAGCCCCTTTGTTCAAGCTATATGTAACTTCATTCTTTTCGTTTGTTTTGGTGGAGTCTGCTGTGTGGGGAAAGTGGCTAAGGTTTCTCTGATGCCTTTATTTTATCAACACAGCTTTACCCGGTTAGAGGCTATGATGTATGCTGTATTTATCGGTTGTGTTGTGAGTTCCTATCTCGATAGCAAAAGCAGGTAGAGTTTTTGCTCTTTTCATTGGTGAGCTCATTTTATTGTTTGGTGAGAACCTGTTGGTAGATATCAAGATTCTACACTTTCCTTTTTGCAGTTTGCCCTGGCTTTCGGAGGAGGTTGCAGATTGATGATTTGAAACATGCTTCATATGTAATCTTTGGGAATTCCTTATTTTTCTGGCAGATAGTGTGTCATTAGTATTCATTTGTTATGATTCTTAAGGGAATTGATTCAGTAGTTTTTATATGTGTGCTGTTTGTAGCTTGCACTACCCCATTTTTATGGGGATTGATCTTAACTTCACTTCCAACTGATGATATTAGTGCTAGTGAGATTTCAAAGCCAGGAATATGATGGACGTACTTTAAGAAGTTGCTTTCTATGAAATCATGCTCTGGAGCCATGTGTTTGCTCTAACTGTACAACTTTCCCTAGTAAGCAGATGGCTTTTGCGCATCAACAGAAGTGATGGTATATGGCTTCTTAAGGAGGTAGGTTTTTCTAGTGAGGACTATGGAGTATAGAGGAGTTTTCTTGCGTTTACCTGAATTAGATATTCGCCTAGAGGGTCGAGCGTTGTCTATAAAGTTAGTTTCCAATGTAGGTTCCACATTATTCCGAAAAATTGGTGGCTTCATGTGTTACAGGAAGGGGATGTATAATCTACTTGTGCTTGTGGTTGAGTGTTCCCTTCAACTATTTGATCATGTAAGATGTAGTAGTCAGATTATTAGAAATAGAAGAGGAAACAAGATCCTAGATATTTCCACCTGTATGAAATTGATTGGAATGGTGTGTTGCTAGTTTCAAAACGGAAAAGGATCAAATATATTTCTCGTTATATGTTGGGTCTAAATATGCACCCGTTGTTATACTTTCTGTTTAAATATACCCCTCCCATTATCACAAATTTGCTCTTAACTTTAACGGAGAGAGAAGTGTAAAGATCAAAATCAAATGCCTCACTCCGAACTTTAAATACTCTATTCCTTTTGAAAGAAGGTTTAAATATACTCCTCCTGTTATACTTTGACACAAATTTGCCTTTAATTTTAACAAAGAGACAAGTGTAAAGATCAAAATGAAATGCTTCACTCCCAACTTTAAATACTCTATTGCTTTTGAAGATCGCCTGTTTAACTCGACCCGATCTATCTTTTCTTCTTCATTCTCTTAAGAGCAAAATTTGACTGTGGGTAACAGGTTAAGTGAGACGGACTTATGCCCTTAATAACTGAATGCTTTCCATTCTTCATTGTTGCAAATGGGAAAGTTTTATAAGCTCTCACAATCAACCAACTCGTTGAAGTTAGTGAATACATATCTCAATACAGCTTATCCGAAATATAATAGGTTTTAAACTAGGATAAAGAATTAAATACTCTTGAAGTATAATTCATTCTTTATTGAAATTAAATGAACCTACGTAGAGTGAAATTGAAGCAAAAGATTCGTACATTCCGATCTCTAACTTATTTATAATCAAGATAGATGTGGCTGCTGGATTATTTCGTTCTTTCTAGTGACACCGCATGGCCACAGCTATTAAATTGTATACCAATTATTAGGGATAAGATAAATAATAGAGTAAATTGTACTTCAACCTCCTTAATTTTTTGGGTTTGGGAGACACCTTTTGAAATGGACAAAGGAAGGTGCAGTTAAATTCAAAATTTGTAATGTCTCGATCTTAATCAGGGAGGAGAGGTTTCAATAAGGGAACCAGAGCCGTGCAACCCCACGAAGAAATAGCTCTTTCCACTGATCTATACTTTTTCTAGGGATGATAAATGCACTTGATCTTAAATAAACGACCAAAAATGAAGTGAATATTACCATACAAAAAATCAAATTATTACAAACTAAGCGCATCTACAGTTCTAAGCCTCCTTCTAGGAAGGGTGCTCAGAAGCAACAAGACCTCAATAGGAAAAGAAAGCCAAACCAACAAATGAAAACTAGTTACAAATCCTATATAAAACTTGACAGTATCTAGCTTTCCAAGAACCTGCACACATGCTAAGTCTATCTCTCAGTTCCTTCTGTATTTGTGTCACTATAAAGTCTGTATTTACATTCAACTGCGTAAACTGTTTCCGGTTCCTTGCTTGCCAGGTATAGTAAATCATAGCTCCATATATAGCAGCTGCTATTTCTTTCCTCATTTGTCTCCAGTGCCTACTCTTAATCCAGTGCATAGATCCTCTTGCATTCCTAGCAGGGATACGAATACCAGACAAAGTAACTAGAGCAGTTCTTACAGCAGTACCGATCCACAATCAACAAAGAGGTGTTGTTGTGCTTCTGGAATTCCAAGATCACACAAACAACAACTAGTCTTCCCATCAATAGGAATATTCAATCTCAACAACCTCTCCTTTGTAAGCAATCTGTCCTGGTAAGCAAGCCACAAGATCACCCTCTGTCTAGGCAGCATCACAGCACTCCAAATCAAATCTGCTTGTTTCAGCCTTGTCATAGTCTTAAGCATGTCAATATAGCTACTTGACACTAAGTAAATACCATTAGTAGTTGACTTGTATGTGCCCCTTCTGTACCATTGTGCCATGCTATCCTTCAAACCATCCAATTTCTTCCACTACCAACTGCATTAATTCATGAGTTGGATAATGTTCCCAAATATTTCTATAAGTCTTCATATAAACCTCATGCATCCATTTGACCCATAAAACATCTTTCTTTGTAGCTAGTTGCCATAACAGCTTCCCAATAAATGCTATGTTCCATAACTTGCAACCCTTGATGTTTAAACCACCATTTTTTTTTGGCATACATACCCTCTCCCAAGAAACAAGTTTAACTTTCATCTGGCCTTCTGAGCTCCCCCATAGATACTCTCTACACTTCCTGTCAATGTATTTTGAGTACACTTTGTGGAAGAATAAAAACAGCCCCCCAAAACTTATATATATAGAAAAGTACAACATTAATAACCTGCAAGCGACCATCATATGAGAGCTGCTTTGAGTATCCGATGGTTATCCTGTTTGTGATCTTCTCAACTAGCTGGTGGCACTCCACCTTACTTCACCTCTAGGATGATAGGGGTAGTCCTAGGTACCCCTATCATCCAATCATGAGGTGGATAATGTGACCAGCATTTAAGCAATCGTATTGTATTAAATAAATTTAAATTTTCATCCGCTCTATGTTTTCTCGCTCAGCTCTACTGTTGATTTTCAAAATCTCGTCTTGCTTCATGGAATATTCAACTTGTTGAGCTTCAAATTTAGCTTGACCATCTTGTTACTTGTGTTATTGCTGGTATTGAAATCTTACTTCAACATGCATTTATGGTATTTTCATATCAATTTTACTTATTTAAAGGTGTAATTGTTACTTTTAAACATTTTACTGGTAGTTATTTTGAATATAAAATGTAACAATTATCATATTTTACTGGTAGTTATTTTGAATATAAAATGTAATAATTTCAAATGATAATATCATTTATAGGTAATAGCATATTTCAAAATTTTGAAATCACCTCAGAATGTTACTTTAAGTGGTTTTTCATTGTTTCTTTACCTCAACGTTCTTTAGGCTAATTAAATGAAATTATTTATTTCTACAATACATTGAGTACTTTCAGTTTTCTTTTCATTTTTAGAAAAATATATAATAGTTGATCATAATTGAAAGGTATTTTTGCCATTTTAAAATTACATGCAATGTTCAAACTCAATTTTGACCATTAATTACAATCAAGGAGTTTTATGAACCCATCCAAAAGGTGAATGCCCTATTATTTTCCAAATCCAAAAGGTTAATACAGATGATAGGATAGGGCTAAGACAGTAATCTCGATGGACATTAGGGGTTCTAAGTGAAATTTACTCTAAAAAAATTAGTAATGGACAATGTAAATAGCCAATGCGTTTCCTTTTGCAAGTATACACAGATGAATCCTGCATTTACATCTCAAAACTCTATTATACACAAATGGAAAAGCCAGTTTTTATGGACTCAAAAGTTGGCAAACTAGCATTAGGTATCTCATTGCAGATTTATCTAAATATGACTCTCTGTTGATCCTCTGCTTATTCAAGATCCATGACGTCGAAAAGTATCCCAAGAGAAGAACTGAAAATCATACGTTAGCACTAGGCAACGTTCTTCATACCGAGCTCTGTCGTAGAGGTACTTCAGCTTCATGATGCACAACCTGATCATTTTGATGGTTGTTATCAAGCGGCATGTACTGTGACATGATGGCCATAATCTCCGAGTCCATGTATGACTACAAATTTAAGAATAGTTAGCACAAGTATGACATTTCCCAAACAAAGCATTTATGCTATGGAGGATTCATACAGCTACCAACTAACTTGCGATTGAGGCATAATTGTTGTAGCATAAGTATGACTATCCGACAATATATATTATTGAGAGAGGGAAAAAACTGTAGGTAACTACTCGATATGCTTACCCGAAGTCTATATTTGTAAAAGATGTAACCAGCTACACCAGCACCCACTGCTATGGCGAGGACAGAGAACATAAGGACCCGTCCGATCTTTGATGAGTGCCTTTCTGTACAATAAGGAACAAGGTAAAATTGTAAGTTCATCTTGTTATGGCATGAAAGATTATCACGAAAATGATGCTTTGCATCTTCACAAAATGCGAGTTTTTAACGGAGGCAGCACTTCATAGTTAGAATTTTGTGAAAATGATGTAGTATTCAGAGTATGATAGTAAGGGCTAGCAGGTTGAAGTTGGAGTTCTGCTAGCTAAAAGATGAACAACATTTGTTAATAGTGCTGAATCAACTTTTTCTTACCTATACAGGTATCATGCTCCATTATGTACAGTTGATTTCCTGTACACTTGCAATCGTATCCGCCCCATGTGTTCTTACAGCTGCAGCCATCACACTGACAAACAATT
Organism: Lycium barbarum; assembly: GCF_019175385.1. Lineage (NCBI taxonomy): Eukaryota > Viridiplantae > Streptophyta > Magnoliopsida > Solanales > Solanaceae > Lycium > Lycium barbarum. The sequence goes on along the minus strand of NC_083348.1, from coordinate 69,673,176 downwards.
CCTTCCTTGCATTCATCTACATCTGAGACGAAATATTGAGAGGAACCGATGTTGGAATTAGTACTTTCAAAACGTGAAAAGAACACGAGAAAATATCGGTATTGTGAACGGATCTAATAGGAATGTGAAATACCTTCACATTTATGGCCATCCCCTTTAAAACCAAACGGACACTTACAGCCTGATAGGTCTCCCTCCTGCTTCACGTTAACCAGATTTAAGCACATAAAATGGTTTAATCTTGACTAAATACAGATACAAGAAAGTATTGATTTTACTGAACTGAACATGCTGAGAATGTTTCTCCATTTTTGGTTTCTGACCAGCATCCTCCATTGTTTACCATACACCTTCCAGGTCCAATGGCTGTCGATAGCAAGCCAGTTAGAGGGGAAAAAAATTTAAGACGTCTAATGTTCAAGAATGACTAGCAACTCAATAAGCCAATTGTCTAAAATTCCCTATAATTCCTAGCAAGAAGACTGCTAGTACGACTCAAATAGAACATGTGAGCTCTTAAAAATATATCAAGTTGGGATGTTTTTCTGGACTGAAATAAGCAATATTCTGATGAGATGAGGGGTAACTTTCCTACAACAAGAAAGGATTTGTAAGCTATGTTGCTCGGATCCTCCATAAATGTCGTAGCGCCCTTTTCGGATCCTCCAAAAAATGGGCAATACGGCATTTTTGGAGGATTCCAAGTAACATAGTCCATAAATTAATACGGACAAAGACACATTGTTTTGCGATCTGAAACAGAAAATGGCCATCTATATGTTACTTTTAAATAGTCTTGCATAGTTTAACAGAGACGACAGAAATGAACAACTAACTTCTAGTACACTCACGTCCAGTAAACTTCTGTTTTGGAATTCAAACTCTACGAGCTTAAATTCAATTGATCTATGTATAACTGATGAACAAGAAGTGCCACTTCCATACCTTTGCAAGATTTGTATCCATCTCCTTTATACTGAACGCCGTTCACTGAAGGGCACTTACAAACTCTTCCTCTAAAAGTGTCCTTTAAAAAAGATAGATCAAGGCACAAGCATGAGACTCATGTAAAAGGTCGTTATGTATACCACAAATGCACTACAGTTTTTTATGATGGAAGACAATCATTTTAAGATTTCAGAGAGCATTATTTGCCATACCTTGCAGGCCGTTATGTTAGATTTTGCATCCCTCCAACAGCCACCATTCCTTTCTAGGCATTCATTGGTTTCCAAGTCTATTTTCCATTGAGAATAAGCAACAATTTAGCAAAATTCTGCTTATTTTGTGCAAATAGGTTTTGTAGTCAAGATCATGAAGAATGAAATGGTGTCAAACCTCCGCTTAAACATATCGAGGGTTCAGTTGTTTCCTTAAATCCAGCACATATGGCTTTCAAAACAGCAGTCCTCTCCAATTTTCCTTCAAGAAACCATAAAACATGGATTTGAGTATTCAAGTATGAGAATAGAGATCCAGAAGAATATTATATCCCTGGGACAATTTATCATAAAGTAGCTCTAAAAATAAACAATTAGTTAGTCTAGGTTGGACCTTATTTTGCTACATTTACATCATACCTCGATATTGAACATCATTGATGACCATTGTTGGTAATATTGTCACATCACCACGAGGTCCTCGACCAACCTATCAAGGGAATCAAAAGATAAGTTTAAGTTTATATGCAACATATTCTCCGATAGAAAGTATAAAAATAATGAAATAGGAACGGTAAAATAACTGTCATTATAAAGACATCACAAAAAATTGCAGTGCTAAAATTTCCTGAACCAGCAAAGCCATTACGATTCTGGTGATAACGTAAGTATTACATTATGTAAAATATCAAAATGGTCAATCATGTCACAATTATGAAATGATTAGAGATTTTTAGAAGGAAAGAGACCTGGAGGTCTTGCTCAGTCTTTAGCACTTCATTTTCTACATTAGCCTCTGGATCCCCCATGCATTTCTGTATCTTGTCAACAGGTAGATCTGATGAATCGAATGAAAACTCAAAGAGTAACTACTGAGAACAGTATAAGTTATCAATAATGACCAAAAAAATTACTTGAAAGACAGATACCAAGTGATTTCATGACCTCCTCAGCACATTCTTTGCTGTATCTCTTTTGCTTCATTGAACATCTAATATGGAAATCCGTCACATAGTCCCACCAAACCCAAGAACGGTTACTCTCATTTGCAACTCTGTGCACGCAGAGCTGCCTCAAGTTCTCAAATACGACATCCTTCCCTTGGTACCCTTCCCCAAAATCCTTCTCCGGGTCAGGAGCACAATATCTCCCGTGATTTATGCACTGAGATTTGCACTGGCTGCTAAGAATGAAAGCTTCAGGACAGTACCAAGTAATATAATGAGGCGTGAACATAGTATAACCGCCCTTTTCAAGTATCTGAGCATGTCCCTTGAAGTTCTTAATGAAATTCATCTGCTCATCACAACGGACCCCGCACTCGTCATTGCTATTAGTCCACAGCTCATATTCTACTCGCTGATCAGGGTGCGGCATTGACTCCGTCCAATCCATTTTAATCACGACTTCTTCTCCTTTATTCAGAGCTTCTTTTAGTATGTCGCCAGAGGACTTTCCGATTAAAGCGGATGGAATTCCAATCTTCTCGATGTATCCATCGGCATCCGAGCTTTCTTCAGGAGAATCCATAGTTATAAGAGGCTCTTCTATGCTATCAGCAACTAGAACCGCAGCTGCTCCAGCCTGTTGGCCATTCCAGACCTTCAAAGCAAAATAGCAGTCTGAAAAAGAAAAAATAAATTGTTTAATTGTTGAAGGCATAAAACTTTATCTAATATGTTAAACTTTCTAGTAAATTATGCATAGAAAAATGAATATCCAACAGTTGGTAGTGTCTCCTCAACTAAAGAAATAGATTCAAAAGATCCCTTTAACACAAAGAAACAGTCAAATAACTAAAGAAACATAGAATTTAGCATCTGCTGGTTGTTGCTTGAATTCTTCTTTCCTCCTACCAATAAATTTCTTTTTCTTTTGTTTGAGAGTATCAAAAAATAGAAGTTTTATCATCTATACTTTCATTCGATCGAAGAAGGTGGCCCTACTAAACATGAACCTTGGTGCACAAGCCAGAAACTGAAAATACCAACTGTTCTTGAAAGTACAAAATCTGATTTTAGTCAAACCACAATTTAGTATTGAAATAGGCATAGATTTCCATTTACTGAAGATAGCACTCCAGCTTGTATGGTAATCGATGGATAATTTTCAAGAATAATATAAATCCTTTTTAAAAAAACAATCACAGAAGAAGAAAAGAACAAAAAGAAAAAATAAGGGCTGCTGGTGTATACACAAGTGAAGACTATAACAAAGGACAATTGAGTTCCAAACGGAATACTCTTTTTTAATGTTGTGTACAAGGTTTAAACCACTTCCTTTGACTAATCTTCAGATGAATCATCTCATACATACTTTCAAGTTTCAAGATTCACTCAAAAGCATAGAAGGAACCACCAAGGAGTGTGATGGAATGGATGAAATTAGGAGCGGACCTAGAAGGTTACCTTTGGGTCGGCCGAACCTGATAACTTAGTCCAAACTCTATAAATTTGTATTAAAAAATTCACTAAATATGTACAAAAATTAAATTAAGAACCAATTACTAATATTTAGTGTCGATATCCTAGAATTCAGAACCCATAAAGTTTAACTTCTGATTCCACCTCTAGATGATACCATGTCGTTTATTAAGAATATAGCAGTTAAAAAAAAAGAGGCAACACTACAAAATAAAAAAGCACCAACTTTTAATCACCAAAATTTATCTTTTTTCAGTTTCCAAATCATCAACTATTAAAAAAATAAAAATTTACCTCCACGATCAAGAAGAAGAATATTAGGACGATGACCCTTAGACTTGAAGGGCTTATCACCACCAAAAGAAGTGCAACCATTAGCACCTTTCTTAGGATAAACAACAGTTCCAACTAAAGAACCACCATAATCAGGAACACCAAAATTACCAATAGAAGCATCATGTTTTGAGTGCATAGAATAAGGTGACAGAACACTTATACTATTCTTCTCCACTATAAATCTTGCCTCAGTTACAACAACCTTCGATACTATCAAGAAACAAAGTACAACTAGGAAAAAAAGAGAAGACATGTTTGTAAGGTGACAAGGTACAACAAAACACAGTGATTAATTTATGGGGGTTGCTTAAAAAAGAGTGAAGGATGTATAGACAAAAGCTGAACAGGTGTTAAGAGGAGAAAAAAACAGATAGTTGCATTACATAATGGGCAAGAAAATTAAGAAAGAAAGAGTCAAGAGAAGACTATGAGAAAGAAGGAGACTTTTTTTTTTTTTTTTTGAGTTTTTGTGTGTATTATCTTGTGGAATAGTTTAGTTGTTTGTATGACGTAGAAGAAACGAAACAAGTTTGCAGTGGGGGGTTGGGGGGTGGGCGTGGAAGGTGGTGGAAGGAGTCAGACTAACTACCAAAGATGGCAACTGCTGAAGTTACCAACTGATAATAAACATATTTATATTTATAATATTTGATTTTATGGGGATTTGTGGGGGAAGAGGGAGAAGATTGGTATTATCTAGTGGATTAATTGAGTATAGGTTTTCTAGTATTTGATCCTAGATTTTGGGTTCGAGTTTTGAAAATATTATCTTTTTTGATAATTTATCCATTTTTCGGTAATTTACCCTTTAGTGATTCTTACAGAGACAAATTAAAATTAATTTAATAGTCCAAACTCCAAAGTTATACAAAAAGAATAAAGTATATATTATCTGTGTGAATTTGAACTAGTCGTACCGGTGGATTCCTAGTAGTATGGTTACAAAAAAAAGATAGTATCTATTATCTACGTGAATTTGAATTACTCAGAGCAGTGAATACCTGATATCAAATGGTTATATAAAAAAGAGTATGTACGGTCAAACTCTCTATTACAACCATCATCTATAACAACATTTCATTATAATGATCAAGTTTGCTTAGAATCAATTTTTCATGTTATGATATATTGTATGTTCTGTATAATAGCATTTTGTTGCTGCACCCAACAATATCATAGACAGACGACATTGTTATAGAAACATTTGATTGCATTATTTACGTTCATATCATCTGTCTTTAAAATTTTTAATAATATATGTATATATAGCCTTAATCATTAGAGCATTTGTCTAAAGTACTTTTTATATTTTCCTTAAACGTCTTACTTAATTAACGTTTACCGATTGGAGCAGTAAGGGTAAATTTGAAGAAAAAAAGGAGATATAGATGATTTATTGTATTTCTATGATGTTAAGTATTTTGAAATTAATTTAGCATACCAAAATGACAAGTATTTGAGACTGAATGGAGTAATTTTAATAAAATAATTAGGTTTGATAGCTACATTTACTTTATATTAAGTGGAAATATTTTCACCTTTCAAAAGTAGGATTGTAGTTTTAAATTGCTGTTAGTAAAACAAATGTAATTTGTGGAGGGTGATATTGACATCAATTGCCAAATAGAGTTCTACTTTGGAAGAGAAAAAGGATAATTATGAAATCGTTTAGGTAAAAAGTACAGTATCATATTTTTTTCAGAACAGGTGGAAGAATATATGAAAAATAGAAAAGTTTGAATTAATTTTTTTTTTGTTTTTAGGTAAATATTTCCTTTGAATTAAAAACTTTTGTTTTTAGGCAAATATTTCCCTTCTATCTTTGCGTAAATGTAAAGTAATAACTTTTCATTTCTTAAATCTTAAGATGACAGGTCGTTTAGATGTCAAGAGACGCTCGACTCCACCTTTGTTTCTTGGCTTAGATAGTTTCCCAAATCAGAGCTATTTATAAATTATAAGTAATCGCCAAAAACCTCATATTAAGCTTGATAAATTTCTCTCACAAACATTTGTTTTTATATAAAACAAGTAGTATCACTTTTAGAAAAGAAAGAAATTGCCATACCCCATATCAAATTGGTTGAAAATAGCTCTTTGGAATGTATTTATAAAGCCGGGCAATTTGTAGTATTGCCCATTGTTCCTCAAATTGGTGGTCTTTAATTTTTGTTCTCTGCCTATGCAAGGCAGAATTTGTAAAGGCAGAGGACAAAAGTTAAAGAACACCAATTTGAGGGGCAAAACTTAAAGACCACCAATTTGAAGGGCAAAAATTGAAGACCACCCCAAATAAAAGGTAATCCGCATAATAAAAAGTATAAAGCTTTGAGTGTCCAATTTGAACTAGAATTTTATGTTTAACAAGGACATTTTTTTTTGTTGGAGAGCGAGGATAAAATGTGCACTTGCACAAATGGCACTTTTTGAGGTCACTACTTAAATCTTGTCCCTATTAATTTAGCGGCTAAATTAATCTGCAAAAAAGAATTTAATGTTGTAAAATTAAGCTAAAAGAGTAATTAATAATATGAAATAAGAAAGTAAAACAAGAAATGTATAGTGCAAAAGAGAACTATATTCATCCTTCCAAGTGTTGTTCAAGTGTAAGTACATCACCTATCATACCCCTATATGTACTACTACATAAAAGGTAGTCAAAAGGTGGCAATAAACATGACAATAACTATGAAGGTCATGGAAAGATCATGGAGGAGTGAGAATTAATATTTACATAATGAAGATAGCAGGTGAGAGATTTAATAGCTACATTATGAAAAAAGTAGTAGGAGTTAATTCTTTAGAAGTTGGACATCCATCATAATTCTAATATTTCATAACATCCAATTATTTTTAAAAACCAAATTTAACCCACTGAGGTAACAGGAATAATATCTAAAGAAAAGCCTCAAAAGGATATCCATTGCAAATAATGAGGAAATTACACACAATGATCTTGAAAATGAACGGTCTTAAACGTTTGACCCTACTTGTCCCATGAACAAACCTTCAAAGCCAAACTTTTTAAACTTGAAGTTTTTTCCATAAGTTAAGCGGGGTAAAAAATTCAAGACCGCCGATCTCTAAATTATTCTTATAAATCACCCGCAAATAATTAATACAAATAAATTGTAGGGTCAATGGTCCGATGACTTGGGTCAGCGTAGAAACTTGGTTAACAAAAAGCTGAAAAGAGACATTCACCATTCACCAAAATTTGATTCTATTTTAATTGATATTTTTACGTTTATTGTACGTCATATTAGCAGAATTGTTACGGCAACTATTGTATAACACTATGCTTCTTCAGATACAAGTGGATAGATACCATTAAAGGGTCATACATATGGCTCATATTTTAATTTTAGGCGTCGTATTAACCCAATAAAAAAAAATTGTTTTGAATTTTTGGACAAGGAAAAAAAGGGTACAAAGTCTTTTCATTAGTTTCTAACTTTCTATTGCTATTTTTTCCTTTTTTCTTTTCTTGGAAGGCTGACGTTGGGGAAATGGGAATAGATTGTTATCCTACTTGTAGCCATAAAAGAAATATTAAAAGCTCTCAATCATTATTATTAGGTCAATTAGCATTAATAAATGTCCACATTGAACTAACCCCATTTTATAAAAATAAAGAAAATCCTAATATTTCGTTCTTTACAAACAAATAGACGAACTGTAAGCATGAAATTATGTTTAAAAAAATCATGTTTATTAGTGACACTAGCATTGCATACGGCATACCCTTGTATTGTTTTGTAGAGTAAATTTCTTAAACGATGACCCATGTATTGAGAATTATCTATAAATATCACTTTTGTTTTATTATTAAAAAACTGTCAAAAACCGACAGACAAAACCGACAGCCTGCGTCGGTTTTTTTCATTGAAACTGATGGGAAACAGACCCAACACGGTCCGTCGGTTTTCATAGCGTTGCTTTCTGGAAACCGACGGATTGCGTCAGTTTTTTGCGACGGACTACGTCACTTACGCAGTCCGTAGGTTTTTTATCCAATAAAAAAGAAATTAAAAAACCGACGGACTGCGACGGTTTTTTAAATTATTAATTTTTTTAATTTAAAAAAATAATAAGTATAAATTTATAAAAAAAACTGACGGACTACGACGGTTTTTTTTTAAATAAAAAACCGACGCAGTCCGTCGGTTTTTTGGGAAAATTCCTGCATTTTCTGCAGCCACACCTGCACAAAACCAACACAAAAACCTACTCAAAACCAGCATTAAAATGCTCTAAATCAATTCTAAAAGAGCTACAACACATAAAATCATCCTAAGTAACCATCAAACACTATCTAAACACGTCAAATATGATTTAAATAGACCTTCAAAGTTCAAAATATTCAAATGTCCAACCAAAAGTACCATTAACTAGTTCTACATAGCTTTAACATAAGTCCATAAGTCCATTATGAAATCTAAACTACTACAACTCTTCGTCTGGGGTCCGGGCTACGAAATCACCGTAATCATCATCTTCTGGGTCAGCAGAGGGGGGGGGGGGGGGGGGCGCACACCAAATGGGCCATATGCAATGTGGCTTTTAACTTGTGCATTGAGCGATTCAAGTTTCGCTTTCATCAATTTACTTTCCTCAACTCTTTTTGCTTCGATTTTAGCTAATTTCCGATTAAGTTCTTCAATTTGCTGCGCCATAACTGCGATTTGAACACCATCAACTCCCTCTGCTTGTCGAGGAGACCCTTCACCTCGCAATCCTCACCGAAGGCAACTTAAGTTGTTCCTTGGGCCTAAACCGTATGCTCTACCCTTTTGTACTCCCCCAACTGCTCTACACCAAAATTCTACCTCTAATTCCGGCGGAGAATGCCTCGGGTGGTCAGGCTGAGTTTGGCTGTACTGGTCCACATTTTGCATAAATTGCGTCTGTATATTAAAAAATGAGACTTAGTAGATAACGAATATATCATAATCAGACTTATATATAATTACTTAATAATAAAATTATCACTTACATAGGAATCACGAACCCTGTTCTCAACCCATTCGATCGGATCTGACTCCTGCTTTTTCTTTTTTGTGTGGGTCTTTAGGAATAGCTGATCCTGAGTCTGCAACGGTCCCATAGCTTTTTTCTGCAAAAAAAAAAGAAACAGTGAAAGATAGAATTAATAACTCAATAATGACATATTGATCGTAGGTAACTTTAAAACTATAAAACTACTTATCATTGTCCTAGCCACGTGCGCCTGACTTCTTGTACCCGCAGTGTGCAAAGAGCCACCTTTCTAGGACGCACGGGCAGCCTTTGCCTGCTCAGACTTGGCGATAAACTCAGGAGTTCGCCAATATGCCTTAAGTTGCTCCCACTGTCCATCGGTTAGCCATTGCTTCCTCATATACTTTCTAGCCCTCAAAAACCAATCAGACAACCTTGCACTCCCCTTCTTCTCAAAGTTCGCAGCAACCCTATCATTTTCTATTGGATCCGATGTACACAACATCTGCAAATCAAATGGCTAATGTTAGATGATTTATATAAAAGTAAATTCAAGTTATGAAATGTATAGTAAGATGCATACGTTAAGCTCTCTAAACATAGTCTGTCGAGTATCATATGGGGACTTCACCCCATGAAGTATAAAACCGATCACCATAAAGCCTTCGAACAACATCCAGTATGGTTTTTGTAGTTTCGTGATCTGGATAGTACCTGCAGTTAAAAAATTGAACGCGTATAAGATTAAGATGAAAAAAACTTTAGGAAAACTTAATAAAAGACGATCTTACTTTAGCTCTAACGCATATAACTTTGAAAAGCACAATCCCAACTAATTCTAACTTTTAATTCTGAATAACAATTCTAACTTTAATAACTTATGGATTCTAATTTTAATTCTAAAAATTGACAAGTAAATCTAGTCAAATAAAGTCTACATTTTAGTTTTGAGGTTATAGAAATATTATAACTTAACAATTCTAACTTTGAAAGCACACTGTCAACCAATTTAATTTGAAATGCTCAATGACAATTCTACTAACTTATGAATTCTAACAAAAAGCACAATCTCAACTAATTCTAAAAATTGAAAAATAAAACTAGTCAAATAAAGTATAAATTTTTGCACAAATTCAACATCAATAATATGACAAACAATAATAACTAAGCTAACACAAATATACTGACAATGAACATAAAATATAGCACAATCTCAAGCAAAAAAAAAAAAAATGAAAAGTAAACTAGTCAAATAAAGTTTACATTTTTCCACAAATTCAACATCAATAACATTACAAATGATGTTTAACAAAGCTAAATAGACTAACATTAGGCCTAAAATCTACAAATAAAACTAAAATTGAAAGAATTTTAAAAGTCATAATTTCAAATAAACCAACCTCAATTTAGAAGTTAAAAACGGGGTTGGGGTAAGCGGGGGTGGGCTGCGCCGGTGGCGAGGGTGGTCGGCGGGGGCAGGGACTTTGGTGGCGCAGGTGGTGGTGCAGCTAGGTTTTTTTGTTAGAGGAAAGTGGGTTTATTTTATGAAAGAGGGAAATGGGAGGAAAGAACCCATTTGGGCTTCTTGTATTAAAAAAACCGACGCAGTCCGTCGGTTTTTTTAATATGTTGATCAGATTTGACCCAAAAAAATTAGAAAACACGTCGTCCGTGGGTTTATTTTTTTTAAAAAAAATCATTTATTAATATTTTAAAAAACAAAATGAATTATAAATTATCTAATATAATTTTAAAATTAGAATCGACGTCGTCCATCAGTTTTTAATTATTTAATACGTCGGTTTTTGTAAAAAAAAAAAAGGTTGGCTAAATTATAAGTTCAAAATTCCGCGAAAAAAACCGACGTTGTCAGTCGATTTTTTTAATTAAAAAAATATATTAGAAATACACAAAACCGAAGCACTGCGTCCGTTTTTCGAAGCGACGCAGTCCGTCTGTTTTTTGTCCATCGAATTTTAGCAGTTTTTTAGTAGTGTTTCTTTAAGAACTAGAATGTCACCCAACTTCACTATTTTCCTTAGAATATATTAAACACACAAAACCCTTTTTCTTTCCTAGTTGACATGTCATGTCCCAAAAAAAAAAATCTTAATAATAATTTTTTTTAATTCATCAAATCCATTTAACGCAACTCAACTCATTTAACCAACCAATTCATGTCCTCTACCCAAATAACTCATTTTTATCTTTTGAAATTGCCTAATATGAGCATTTTCGTTTTACCCTCAACATTATAACTTGATGGATCTACTTGATATAAAAATTAATTTTTAAGAAGAAAGAAAATAAAGATACGTGCAACTCCCACCATCACTACTAAAAAAACAGTATTTCCCGACCTCAAAAAACCGACCTCAGTTGAGGTCGGTAAAGTCGTAATATTTAATTTTTCAATTTTTTAAAAAATAAACCGACCTCATGAGGTCGGTAATATTGTACCAAAATTTGAAAAACGTAATGTACCGCCCTCAGTAGGTCGGGAATTTATTTGATGCTAAATATAATAATTTTATGTTTAATTTAAAAGAATATCGACCTCACGAGGTCGGTTTATTAAAATAATTTTTAATTAACCGACCTCGTGAGGTCGGTATGCTTTTAATTAAAAATAAAATTATAAAATAATTATACATACCGACCTCATGAGGTCAGTATAATTAGTCAAATAAATGAAAAATACAGACCACTTAAATATATACGTACCCTTCATCTTTCCACTTTCTCTCTCTTTCCTCTCACCTTTTCTCTCCCCCCAATCTCTAACCCTAATAACCCGCCCGCCAGTCACCGTCGCCGCTTTCCAGTCACCGTCGCCGCCGTCTCTACCCAGTACCGCCGTTGCCGTCCACGGCCAAACATTTGAGGTATGCTTTCTTTCTTTTCTTGGCTAAGAAATTTGCTAGGAGGCCCAGCTGAAAAAAGCTTGTTTCAGATATTGTAAAGTGAGTTCCTGTACTTGTTTCTGATTTGCAAAGTAAATTCCTGTACTTGTGATGTTTGCATTCCTGTAATTGTTTTAGATTTACAAAGTAAAATCTTGAATAAAATTACCTGTACTTGAGTTCCTGCCCGTCAACAATGAGGCTCCTAAAATTTGACAAACAACGAGAGTAGCTAAGCAAGAAAAAGAAAAACGCAAAATTAGGCGTGTTTGGCCATGAAAAGCAATTAATTTTTCACTTTATTTGGAATTTTGAAGTTGAAGTTGTGTTTGGCTATAGTTTTTGCAAATAATATTTGAATGTATTGAAAGTGAAAAAAAAAGTGAAAACAAGGTTTTAGGTGTTTTTCATGGCCAAACACTGATTTTCAAATAAAGTGAAATAATTTCCGGAAAAAAAGTGAAAATTTTGAAAATGTATTAGTAGGGATAGAGCAACATTGTGTGTACAGAGGATTGATTATCCTTGTAGAGAGCTAAGTTACCTTAAGACTATATGAATTGGCATAATGCTCTATATTCTTGTTTACTCTAGAGACATGAGACTTAAGTATATATGATCTTCACCTTGTTTTGAGAATTGCTAGATAGAACCTTGAAGTTTAAGATTTGATACTTAAATCGAGGTTCAAGTAGTTTTTTTAACGTGTGTGGAGAGGAAGTACTATGACATGATCTCTAATCTGAGTAATACATGCCTGTACACACAATGTTGCTCTATCCCTACTAATACATTTTCGAATTTTTCACTTTTTTTCCCGGAAATTATTTCACTTTATTTGAAAATCAGTGTTTGTTCATGAAAAACACCTAAAACCTTGTTTTCACTTTCAATACATTCAATCTAGTGGTGCGAATGATGATGGGACTCACGTGTCAAACACACAAAGGAATGTTTGAATGTTAATGTTGTGTTGGATTTGTGGATTGTGTAAGTGTTTTGTGGATGTTTGCGAGGGGTGAAGTAGTCTAATGTTGTAGACTAACTTAGTCTAATATTGTAGACTAACTTAGTGTAGATCTACTAGTTTAATGTTTTGTGGATGTTTGCAAAGGTTGAAGTAGTTTAATGTTGTGTAGATGTTTGCGAATGTTGAAGTAGCTTAATGTCTCTTAGGAATGTTTGAATGGCGTTTTGATTCAACTTTGAAGTAGTTTCGAATTGAATTTGACGTATTATTGGTTGTGATATATGTGTTTGTTGAAGTAGCTTAATGTTTTATGTTTTTTAGTAGTTTGGTGAATTGTTGGCAGCTATGTAAGCTGGTTTTAGTCGAATATAAAATTGCTTTCATCTTGACAGGAGGGTAGCTGGAATAGCAGCTGGATCCTACCATTTTTTTTTTTTGCAGAATACTGACCTCATGAAGTCGGTTTTCTGCAAAAAAATTCAAGAAATTGCAAATTACCGACCTCATGAGGTCGGTTTTCTGCATAATATTCGCAGAAATTGCAAATTATCGACCTCATGAGGTTGGTTTTATGCATAATATTCCCAGAAATTGTAAATTACTGACCTCATGAGGCCGGTTTTATGCAAAATATTCCCAGAAACTGCAAATTACCGACCTCATGAGGTCGGTTTGCTGCAAAATTATCTATAGAAATTGCAAATTACCGACCTCATGAGGTCGGTTTTTTGAAAATAAATTATATTATTAATATAATTTACCGACCTAATGAGGTCGGTATTTTATTTAATTAATACCCGACTAAAAAAACATTACCGACCTCATGAGGTCGGTAATAATTCCGACCCACTATTTTCCGACCTGATTTTGAGGTCGGTTTTGAGGTCGTTTTTTGCCCAAAACCAACGTCATGAAGTCGGAAATTGTCATTTTTTTGAGGTCGGAAAATACTGTTCTTTTTAGTAATGCATCATTCATTTAAAAGGACAATTTTATACTTTACATCTATTTGTTTACATATCTAACGTCTTATTAAAAAGTATTTCATCTAACACATTTAATTTACGGAAAATGGAATGAATGAAATAATAGTGTGTGGTTCGTTTTAGTACATTACCTTAATCTTCATTGTCAAAATCTCATCAGTTTACCTGAAGCGGCTGAAGGTGCGGATTATATGTGTAGTGAAGTTTTTCTGACCTCTAAAAACAATATATATATATATATATATATATATATATATATATATATATATATATATATATATATAAAACTTAAGAGAATTGACATTTTGAGGAGCCAATTAGTGATTATAAAATATATTTGGAGGACCAATTTTGAAACCGACTCCTTGTGTATGCATATGGACTACTTTCTTGATTTATTTTTAAAGAAAATTTCATCAACCTGACAAACTGTATAATAATATTTGTATTTCTTTTTTCACGTATTATTAAACAAATGGATTGGATTGAATTGAGTTAAAGGGATTTGATGAGTTAAGCAAATTTATTATTAAAAAATAAAAATTTATGCGACATAGCATGTCAACTAGGAGAGAAGGGGAATTTTGTGTGTTTAGTATATTCTGAGGAAAATAGTGATAGTTAAGTGATATTGTAGTCCTAAAAAAAAAATGATATTTATAGACAATTCTCAACACATAAGTGACTTTTTAGGAAATTAACTCTTGTTTTGTAATATATACGGCTATGAGTAGCTCATATATCCTTATTCCAAATAGTTTATGACCATCTCAATAAATTGATATTTTCCTAACCTTGGTGTTATCATTTGTCCAAAGTCATTATCATGTTTTCTTACCTAGCTAGAGACTTGCAAAATATTTTCTATCTCTGATGGATCCTACGGTGTCTAGTTTTTTTTTTTTTTTTTTCCTATCTCCTCCGGTATCTGGATTCAAATTGGGGCCCTGACTCATTCAAATTCACGGTCATAAAACTTATTAATAATTAAAGTGTGACTTAGATTCCGTGGAAGAAGGAAGATTTTAGAATGTTGAATATGACAACTCAAAATTTATTGGAAAAGTTTGTTTGACAGACTAATTACGAACGTTGACCTCTCAACCCTTCCAACAAGCTAAGCTAAAAAGATTATTCAAATTACTCGGTAAATTAAAGCAAAAAAGTTATAGCTATATATCATCTTAGTATTCTCATTAGAATAAAAAAGAAAAATCAGATTCTTATCCAATGGTATCTCTTCCTATAGAAAATTTTCTCTTTTCGCCATTTGTATTTGCTAGTTAATAATAGTAACAGATAATCTACGGTTATGTGTTTGAACATGAATTAAATGATATTTTTAAAAAGAAGAAGTAGTACTTGAAGTTAAGTTGAAAAAGGTTATTTAGCTGAAGACTTGAAGTTGTGTTTGGACATGCATTACACTTGAAAAAATGTTGAAGTTTTGTGGGGGATTTTTTTTTTTAATTTGACTGTTTTCTTTTAAGTTTGGAGTGAAAAAACGACACAATATAACCAAACAACTTTTTTTGAAAAAACAATATTTGTTTTATGTTCAAACAGGGTAGAATAGGTCCAATATTCTAGAGGGAACTTGCTTCTTTTTGTTTTCTTGCAAAATGATCATATTCGGGAAATTTCACCAGCTCTTTATCTAGCAAAAAAATCCAATTATAAGAAACTAGCTCTATAAACCACCTTAAGACAAAATAGAAGTAGGTAAATGGGGGAAAATAACTTTTTTAGCAAAGAGTTTACAATAGTGTACTTTTTTTTACACTATCAAGTCAATGTAACCTCTAATGACAAGTACTGTTTATAGTAAATCTAGTTTGGTAAGCTAGTAAATATAATAAATCATGTTTTATAATAATTTAAAATATACTACTAATGTAGAGATTCTTTAAATAATTATCAATAATCCCTATACAAAATAATAGCTGCCAAAAACAGATTGCAACTAATCAATGTTATTCATCATGGTGATATTCATAGCTGGAATTTAATTTAGATTGCTTCGAATCAAGTTGGCATACCTTGACGCTGACTTCCTCCTTCTTGCTTTATCTATATCAAGAATCAAAGAAGTAATTATGGATGTAGATGAATTTGGAGTTGTTATTATTTTTCTTGATTAAATGTTAATTTGAATCAAGTATTAATTGACTTAAACTGTGGAATTAAGAATCAAGAGTTAATATAACATAGATTAAAAAATCGTGAGGCCTCGGGTTCAAATCTCAAATGATACAAAAAATATCAAGTGATAACTTTAATTTCCGTCTGCCTAAGCCCTAATACTGGAGAGATTTATTTGATACATATGTTGGTGAAAGATAGCAAGTATTCGGCGAAATAGTCGATGCATGCGCAAACTGACTCGGACTTTATTATCATAAGAAACCGTAATAATGTGAAAAATAATGTTAAGTATTACTCTAATTTATAAGTTGAACAAAGACTTTACTCATTATTTAGAGTTGAGTATTGGTGTTCTACCTCTTGTTCTATCCCATAAATTCCTCTATTGTCTCTGTCGCACTAGAGATAAACTTATATTCCCTCCGTTCACTTTTACTTGTTTATTTTGAACTTTTCATGCTGTTTAAGAAATAATAAATGAAGTGTATAATTTACTAATGTTAATTGGTGTATATTTTTATTGGATTTGAAAAATGATCTGAAGTGCGTAATTAATACTATGGGTAAAACAGGAAAAAAATAAATTGTCTTATCTTGATATGATAAAAGTGACAAGTAAAAATGAAAATTTATTATTAGAATACTGGACAAGTAAAAGTGAATAGAGAGAGTAAATTCTAACGACTTAGCTTGTTTAGGTGATGAAGCTTTCTTGGTATATGTAATAATCAGTTGACTCATGAATAAATATTGTCCTGTTAAACATGAGGTGATCATAAGTATTATTTAACGTAAATGTGTGATGTAGAGAGACTTGTATTCAGAGGCGGATCCAGGATTTAAATTTGATGGGTTCAATCTATAGATTTTTAGTATGAAACTCATTATATTTTTAAAGTTAAGGGTTCGTATCTATTATTTATTGCAATTTTAATAATTTTTTACATATAAATTTAGGCTCCGCGTCTAAAGATTGGGGTTCAGTTAAACCCCAAACTTATAGGCTACATACGCCTCTGCTTGTATCTATCAAATACCTAGTTTTTATGTATGATGTATTGGTTTTCTAACTTATTATTAACGTAAATATTTTCTTAATAATAGTTAGAACAAAGATCAGATTGAAGGCACAACAGACATAGAATTGGACCAAGTACAAATTTGAGTCCATTGGTTTCGAATAAAATAGAATGAGGCTTTTTGTGAAGCAACTTCTTGGGCCAAGTTTATGCCCGACAAAAAAAACTTTTTTTTGGGGGCAATTCGCGCGAATGCCCTTCAAATGCGTTGGTCTTTAATTTTTGCCCCCGTAATGCGTGGTCTTTAATATTTGCCCTTCTAAGCCAAAAAATAATAAGAAAAGACGTTACTATCCCTACCCATCACATATAAAAACCTGAAAGTCTGTAATGAATCTCAAACATTCAATTAAACCTATCCATCATTCCAACAACAAACCTTTCAATCGTTCCATCGTTCCAACATTTCACCGGAGAAATCTCCATTGATTTTGCTGCTACAACATCGGAAAAGATAAATACATAATATATAGCGTTTCAATTGAACGTAATTCAACTCAATTTAATGCTTTATTAAGTTTAGATTTGTTAATATTTGAAAATAACAACAAATCATCTTCTATGAACTAAACAACTGATATTCAGTTGAGATTCAACATTGTGAATCATAATTTTACTCAACAACATAGAATTGATCAAATTTATTGCTTTGTTCTGATTTTGATTAGTTTATACGTTCCATTTGATTAGTATACAATGCTCAATGACTTAGACTTGAAATTATAGTAACTTCAGTTGACAAAAAATAATCAGGCAAAGTTCTGAACAAGTATGCCGGAGGAGGCAGAAGTTCACCTTGCAAAAGAACAAAGTATGCCGCTAGAGTCAAACTTTCATTTTCATAAGCAAAACATCAAGTATACAAGTGTTAAGAACTAGAAAAGTATGCCGGAGGAGGCAGAAGTTTACTTTACAAAAGAACAAAGTATGCTGTTAGAGGCAACTTTTATTTTCATGAGCAAAACAAAAATTTACGCAAGTGTTAAGAACTAGAAAAGTATGCCGGAGGAGGCAGAAGTTTACTTTACAAAAGAACAAAGTATGTTGTTAGAGGCAACTTTCATTTTCATAAGCAAAATAAAAAAGTACACAAGTGTTAAGAATTAGACAAGTCTGCCGGAGGGGGCAGAAGTTCACGTTACAAAAGAACAAAGTATGCTATTAGTGGCAAACTTTTATTTTCATGAGCAAAACAAAAATTTACGCAAGTGTTAAGAACTAGAAAAGTATGCCCGAGGAGACAGAAGTTCACTTTACAAAAGAATAAAGTATGCTATTAGAGGCAACTTTCATTTTCATAAGCAAAACAAAAACATTATTAACAAAACAACACCAAAAACACATAAGATTGCATAAAAACCAAAATTATTAACAAGACAACACCAAAAAACCAAGCACATATAAATTAACTTAATTCATGAAGTTATGCCGGAACAAGCATAACTTTATGCCGGAACCGGCATAACTTCAGTTTACAAAATTACAAAGTATGCCGTGAGAGGCAAACTTTCATTTTTCATAACCAAAACAAAACATTATTAACAAATCACCAAAAACACATAAGATTGCATAAAAACCAAAATTATTAACAAGACAACACCAAAAAATCAAGCACACATAAATTAACTTAATTCATGAAGTTATGTCGGAACAAGCATAACTTTTTGCCGGAACCGGCATAACTTCAGTTTAAAAAACCAAGAACTCTGCCGGACCCGACGTATGTTGCCTCAGACAAACACATTTTTCACAAAAAACAGATTATTAAATAAAAACAGCAGCAACAACAACATAAAACAGCTGTTCACAGGCAAAACTTCAACGATTCAACAAAGAGAAAACCAAAACGCATATCAAAATCAACTAAAACATATTACGACATTCATAATACGACATTCAAAAAACCAAAATATATACATGGGGAATGAAACTAAAGTTCAGAAAATCATACAGACACTATAACAAAACACTATAATTTTAAATAAAAAAGGATCAATTAAATATAAAAAATTATGAAGACAAGGATATCAATTCAACAAATAACAATTTAACATAAAAAAAAATATTGAAACGAGCAAAAGATCCAAATTCGTACTTAAGTTTTAGAACAGATGAGACAAACACAAAACAGATGAGGAAAGAAGAAGCAAAAAAAGAAAAGAAAAGGGCAAATGACGAAATAAAAAGGATTTTAATGGGGTAAGGGTAATTTTGTCAAAAAACTTTCATTAAACAGGCGGCAAGGGCAAAATTTAAAGAAGACATAAATGAGGGGCAAAATATAAAGACCAGCCCAAAAGAAGAGCACTCCGCGCAGCGCGGATTGTTCGTCATTTGGGGTGGTATTTAATTTTTGTCCTTCAAATTGGTGGTCTTTAAGTTTTTCGCTTCGCCTAATACCTCGAGGTTGTGGATTCGAACCTCAGCTTAATTAAAAATAAAAAATAAAAAATCGCAAAGCAGAATTCTGCAAATTCTACCTTTAAGGCCCAAATTCTACCCATGTGCAAATTCTATCTTTAAAGCCTAAATTTGCAGCGAAATTCTGCCTGAAGGGCAAAAATTAAAGACCTTTGAAAACTTGATCAAGCATGAATTACTACTCCGGTATTGACAAATGTGCTTTAGAAATAGATTAGTCAAACACAAACTACAACTCTCTAATTGTACATTTTTTTAAAATACTTCTCATAAATTTAAAAGCACTTCTCAAAATTTAGAAGTTTGGCCAAAAGAGACTACACTCTCACCATGCACCCCTCAAAAAAGAATGGACATATTGTAAAAAATGAGTTGATTCCTTGAACGGCCACTCAAAGAAATTACCTACTAAAGTCATTTATACGTGCCATGATATAATGGAGAAATAAGAAAGAAAAACTAGCAAAAAAAGGCCATTTAATTTCTAACTAAATGAGGAGAATAAATAGAAACAGCTGCTCCTAGTACATGAACCATATAGGTGAAAGTAGTCTTATTAGTTGAAGCATTCTCCCAGGCTGACATACATGGCATAATTAATTAATTTGAACACATGAGAACAATAAAGCAATTGAAATTCCCTAAAATTACCAGGAAAATTAAAGAAAAAGAAACATTAATAACATATCCCAACATATGTAATTGTTCTTATGTTGAGGAAGAGACAGCATCAATAGCAGAGCCCAATGGCCATGCAGCTTCAACAAGGTGATTTTTGTAATTAACTTGATGCACCACTGTGATCTTTCTGTAAGGATCAATGCCTGTTCATTAACAAAAAAAGGACAGAAAAATGAAATTAATGTGTGATATTAAAATCATAAATTTCAGCTAGAAATAGAAGTATAATAATATTGGTTAAACAAAGAAATAAGGACTTACCAAATCCATCTACAAGCAATGCGTATTCATACATTAAATCCATGCAGATAAAGGGTATGTCTTTATCTACAGTGTTAGGGAATACTGATTTCATATTGTCCTTCTTAGTCTTGCAAGCAAGCTTTGCTGCTTTGTAGTATTGTATTGGCTGAGATATACCAGAGGGCTCTTTCGGATCAACTATACCTACCTATACAAATGAAACATATCAAAAGTCAAAAAAATTCATAGATATATCACTACCAGAAACAGAGGTTTTCCACCGATATTTAGTGGGAATTTGTGTTATAAAACATGATCTTCCCATATCAATCCCATCGAACAAGCTCACTAGAAAAATTACATGGTGGAAAAAAGTTTCTCATTGAACGCTGGGAAACTTCATAATTTTCCGTGTAAAAACACTAATATATAAGTTTTTTTCCCACCAGCATTCAGTGGGAATAGCAACCGCACATTTTTCAGTGGGAAAATAGTAATTTTTTAATAGTGTATAGGGCTATGTAATGAACCAAAATAATAATACCTACAATTTATCAATTTATATTAAACTTTAGAAATCACAAAAACATATAGTAAATGAGTGAGCTCCTTCAACTTGGAGCGAGGCAGCTTAAATTAGTTAATCTACTAAATTCTATGCTGACAAATTAGTAATAATGATAATATTATTTCCCTTTTTGTACTTAATGAATTACCTCAGAAGCAAAATCATAGAAAAATGAAGAGATATGGAGATTATTGGTTCCAGCCCCAGCACCACCATTCCAAACCCCAGCAAACGAACAATTGTTGTGGTTGCATGCTGCAGCAATTTTCTAATTATTGCTTTGCATCTCCTAACACTTGGACCATGTTTTTGTGCTGCAGCTTTATAAGCTACTCCATTATATGTGTAGTACCCTTCAAGTAAAAAAAGAACAATTTAAATGTTAAGAAAGACACTTACAAATGTAGTGCAACGATATAGGATTATAAAAATCAATTTGGGTAGAAGACAAAATTTCTAAGTATTTAAATTTGTTAAGGGATAATAGCACTTTCTGTCCCTCAATTATCGGAAAGCTCTGGTTTTAAAATCTCTGTGATATTTGATAAAGGGTGTTTAGAGCCTGTTTGGATGGGCTTATGCCTATAAGCTGTTTGCAGCTTATAAGCTAAAAAAAATAAGTTGGGGTAGTCTAACTTATTTTTTTTGGCTTATAAGCTGCTTTAGATAAGCTAAGTCAAATGGGCCCAATTATCTTTTTGAGCTTATTTTAAGCACAAAATGACTTTAAGCTGGCTAGCCAAACACTCAAAAAAACTGAAAACAGCTTATAAGCTAACTTATAAGCCAATCCAAACGGGCTCTTAATGTTCAATTAATTGAAACGTGTGCTTATAGTCCTTTATTTTTGAAATATGTTATAATATTTGGACTATTTTTAGAGCTATATTATTGTCAAATATTTAGTAACTGTACAAGTTTAACATAACACATGAGTAATTAAGTTGTAGAACAATGGGTAACCATGATAAATTTGTGAGTATACACAAGCAAAAGGATAAAATATGTACGTTTCAATTAATTGAAGGTTAAATATGCTTAGTCAAATATCATATGGACAAAATTCAAAATTTATTAATATATGAGGGACCAAAAATGCTTTTAACCCTTTGTTAATACCGTTTAATTATTTGTTCAAGGAAAATTACCATCGTGCCCTTCCACGATGCATGGACTGGCCAGTCGAATTTTTAGAAGCCTTCAAAATCTCTGCTCGAGCCGCTAATAGTCCATAATTTAGGAAACTGTAATACATAACGAAGAGAAAATAAAGTTGTTAACTATGCTTTGAGGAAAAAAAAAACCTATTAATTGGAAAGCAATGTATTATAAAACATAAATTATAACAAATGAAACCTGTGAACATAGAGGTAATAATTTGTTCCAAGAAGTGATTTTTGTTGGACATAAGGCTCTCCATTAGGTAACTTAGGAGCATTTAGCACTTTGTTTTGAGACAGCATATGCAATTTGGACTGATCCACCTCCAAGATCAATTGTAGCAATGGTGCCAGAGTATTTTTTGCCCAAATTTCCGTACAAATAGTTCAAAGCAACCTGCATTTTTATAAGGAGAAAACAAGTTATTTTAACTTTTACAGTTGGTGAAATATTTATATGACTTTTGAACAGCTCTTTTCCTCCGAATTATAACACCCTACATGATTTCTTTTTAATTTACATTTTTGTGTGAAGAGAACGAGAGTTTTTTTTTTATCTGTTTTGCGGGTAAGCTACAATGTTTTTAGTGGATTAATTTCAAGTATGACCACTAAATTTGATTTAACGCCATAATACTAGAATTATTTAATTATTTTCTATCACAAAGAACTTTTAATGATGGACTCACCCAAAAATAAGAAGCTTCTTGAGTCCTTTCAAGAACCGAGACCCATTCAGCCTTGTAACTCAAGAGTAGTTTCATTCTTCAGCAAATCTCTCACCTTAATTAACCAAGGAATGATAAGAAAAACAATAATTAAACTAGTTAATTTGTACTATGTAGTATTATCAAAGCAAAGGGAGGAAAGATCTATAAGGAAGACTGATTGACTCGCTTTTGAGAACTAAGATCAATTTTCAGATTAATGAAGATAAAGTAAGGATAAAAAATGTACTGCTTGCAGAATCTTTTCGGATGAATCACCCTTTAACAGCCTCAGCCATGCAGTTGCCTGTATTTATTAAGATTAACCCAAATATAATGTTAATTTGACTGAAAATAGTGATAAATAATGGAGTGGTAGTAGTACTAATTTTTTCCACAACATTATTAAGATTGACATAATAGTTAACTGACCCCAATTTTAACAGGGGTTTGAGACTGTTAAATTCTTAGGAACAACAGCTTCAGCTTTCTGAAGAAGGGGCTTTAGAGAATTTGCAGCAGCCTTTGGATCATCTGCATATGAACTCAGTCCTGGTTTTATCTGCAAAGGCAAAAATAGAAAATTAAGGGAAATTTAAAAAACAGAAAAGGTTTTAACTCTCTTTAGAAATTGAGTTTAATTAGTATAAAAATCACACAACCTCACTACAACCAGATATAGATGTTTTACCCTCACTTATAATTAGATCCTTAGTAGTATTAACTAATGTGTGAACCACCTAATTGACCAAAAAATTTAAATATTTAGATATGGAATATTTTTATGCATTTTATTTAATTATTTTAGTTGGTATGATGTAGACCATTTTTGGTTCTTACAAACACTGGAAAAGTTGATGTGCAGCATTGAGACTTTGAAGCAAAAAAGCTAATGGCATGTCAAAATTCATGAACCACATCATCTTAAACTTTTGAAGGAGAATATTTTATTTTAGCTCTTCCCTTTACATTTTCTGGAATAAATGTAGAAAAAAGTTATATTGAAGAGTTCGCGCTCTATGCATTGCTAGTATATATAACAATTTTTATAATAACTGGTTGAGTTAGCACATGCTGGTGGTGAAACTAGTAGGAGGGAAGTGGTTCAATTGAATTCCCTTAGTTCAAAAAATATGTTGTGTAAATAGGTAAAAATAAAGTTTTTTCAGCTATATATAAATCGGAAAACGGTCAAATATACCCCTGTACTATCAGAAAAGGGTTAAATATACCCTTTGTTATATTTTGGGTCCAAATATACTCTTCCCGTTATACTTTGAGCCTAAATATACCCCTTTGTTATGCTTTGGATCTAAATATACCCTTCCTCCGTTAAAATTGTCCAAGGTGGACATGAGATCTGACATGACACTGACAACTCGGTGAGATGGACACCACATGGCATATATGTCACCTCACCGCCCAACTCATTTACCCCACTCTTCCTTTTCTTTTTCCACTACTATCATCTCCTCCCCCTCTACAACTTTTCCCACCATTAGCATCGCCACACTTGCTGATAACCATAGATCACCTCCCCCTATACCAAAATCTTCACTTGATTAGATGGCCATGTCCATCATTTCATGTGATAAACATAATCATTGCTGCAACAAATTTAAAGTTGTTGATTTTAATTGATGAGATCTAGTGGGGGCTACCACACCTATAATTCTTTTTTCAAATTTCTAATCCTGATAGCTCTATCAGTGACTTCTAAAGAACAAGTAATTGTAAAATCCAGCTAGATATATGTACATTTCACTGTTTTGCCTTCGTATTAGGCTGTCATAAATAATCTTAGATTGATATCGAAGTAAAACTTTTTTTTTTTTAAATGTCATGTAAGATCTAGGCATGACATTAATTTATTAGGAAAAGAGGACCCTTGTTTTCCTATTGATAAAGGCAGAAGATTGTGTGTTATATGTCCATTACTCTGTCATACATAGTACTGGTTATGACAATTCAAACATATTATTATCTTGGTTGTTGGATAAAGGAGATGGTGGTGTGGTGGTGCTAATGGTGGGAAAGGCTATAGAGGGGGAGGAGATGGTAATGGTGAAAGAAGAAGGGGAAAAGAGGGGTAAATGCGTTGGGCGGTGAGGTGGCATGCTATGTGGTGTCCACCTCACCGAGTTATTAGTGTCATGTCAGATCTCATGTCCACTTTGGACAATTTTAACTGAGGAAGAGTATATTTGGATCCAAAGTATAACATATGGGTATATTTGGACTCAAAGTATAACGGAAAGGGTATATTTGGACTCAAAGTATAATTAAGGGTATATTTAACCCTTTTTAATAGTACAGGGGTGTATATGCCCCATTTTCGTATATAAATTGTTGAATCCTCTTGACATAAGGAAAAGTTCTAGTGAAGTAATAAATTAGGGATTCAAAAATTGCTTTAAGTCACAAGTTCATATCACAACCAGTGGCGGAATCACATGCATCCAAGGGGTGTCAACCGACACTCCTTCGCCGAAAAATTACACTATGTAAATACGTAAAAAATAATTATGTATATATACGATGTGTTGAACCCCCTTAATTTCGTCATATATTTACTTTTTTTTATATTTTGACATCCCTCTGTAAAAATCCTAGTTCCGGCACTGATCACAACAATAATTTTCTAATATTTTCTTGAATCCAATTACATAAATTCCGACGCCGTCACTAACTCATATACAACCAAAATTAACTCGTCATATAATGAGTCTCATATGTTAGCCTGAAAAATAGAGTGCTAGTAATCTACTATAACCCACTAAATTGCAGTAAAAATTCTTTAATCACCTTTAAGCTTTTGTTGTATTGTAAGATAAGAGTTAAAAAAACCTAGTCCATGGATATTAATTAAGTCTAGATTTGATTACCGCCAAGAAGAGCTCAAGATCATTGCCGATGTTTATGAGGTCCATTTTCGTGTTAAAACGGAAAACATGAACTCTGCTACCAGTGCTTCCAGCGTCAAATATGACTGCATATTTCTCTGAATAATTATCATCATATTCATGCCTCGAAAATGAGCCCAATGGCAACCCCACAAGTGTCAAGAAGATGCAGATTAACAAGTTAATATTGTGTCTGTTACTTTGCTTCTGCATTTTCTCTCCCGTTTGCATTTAAAGCTCTCTGCAGCAAAAGAGATTGAAGTAAGTTAACTTAAATGATTCATTAAAAAGCAAACTTGCAAAAGCAATTAATGATGACTTAACAAAAACAATAAAACGAGTAATGCATGAGGACACTACTAGCTAGCACGAGAAGAAGGTACAGAGAGAAATGGTAACTTTACCTGCTTTGGTTCTAAAGTTATCAACTGATTAGAGCTAGTATGCAGGTTTATCTTTTATACAAGAGGTATTGATTTTGCTTTTTGATCTTTCCACACTTTTTTTTTTTGTAGGGTACACTTGCAAAAATGACAAATAGTCACATTATTCACCTGCGCTTAACTTATTTGAAAATTTAAACGAGGAGCCTTCAAACGGACCCATAAAGGCCATCTTTGGTCCATGAATTAAGGCTGAGTTCTCTTAACCCCTGTTTGGATGGTGGTTTCCCGTGGTTCATTAATGTATGGTTTTGTATGAAATTATGTTTGTTTTCATTGTTCTTAAAATTATGTGGTATGGTGTTGTAAACCCGTGATTCATCCCATGGTTATATAACCATGAAAAGTCCCAATTTTTGTAATCACGGATTTGGTGGTTTTTCCGTGGTTACGTATTTCATTTCTCATTATACCCCACCCTCCACCATCCACCCCAACCCACCCCCACCCTATCACTCACGCCCACCCCACCACTACCCCACCCTCCACCATCCATCCCACCCACCCCAACCCCTGCCCTACCACCCACGTCACACCACCCACGCCTCTACCACCCACTACCCCTCACCACCACCCACCCCCACAACCACTCACCCCCACCCTACCACCCACTACCCCCATCCTCATCCCATAACCATCCACTTCACACCACCTACTACCCCTTACCACCACCCAACCCCACAACCACTCACCCCCACCCTACCAGCCACTACCCCCACCCTCATCCCACAACCACCCACCTCACACCTCACACCCCTTTACCACCCCCACTCACTACCTACTTATTTTTTAAAGTTTCTATTTTATTCTTTACCTGAGTTTTATTAATATATATAAACTAATTTCTAATTAAGAGTTAAGGGTATTTTAGTAAACTTACAAGTTATTATACAGTACTATACAGTCAAACCAAACAATACAAATATTATTAAACCACAACAAACGATACATTCTATCCAAACATTGTGTTCATTAAT
Organism: Lycium barbarum; assembly: GCF_019175385.1. NCBI lineage: Eukaryota > Viridiplantae > Streptophyta > Magnoliopsida > Solanales > Solanaceae > Lycium > Lycium barbarum. Next base: position 69,646,091 of record NC_083348.1, on the reverse strand, counting down.
ACAGTACAATACAATATAACACCATATTGTACCATACCATACTGTACATTAATGAACCACGGAAAATAACCATCCAAACAGAGGGATATCTAAACTGGCCAAAAGCCACACTTTTGAGAAAAGTTATTTTCAGTACGTGAAAGAAGCCAAAATTATTTCCTTACAGTACCTTTCTTTTCTCTTCACATGTTTTAGTTTTTGGCAAAGTAGGGTCCTTATTCCCTTGGCCAAATTAGGTTTAGCTATTGTAGCTCAAATATATTGGCAGCATATAGCCAAATCCCCTAACACCACGGTTTAAAAACACTTAATTAGATGAGTTACATCATCGATTAATCTCAACACACAATACGGAATTAGATCCACGCATCAACATACCACATAAATCCGCAATTGAAAACCTAATTTCAAGTTCAATTTCGTCAATAATAGTGGGTTATAAACCTTGTTCCCAAAATTGATTTTAGGTAGCAGCTATGGAGTAGACTCTGGAATTTCGTTCACCATTTTATCACCAGTACAGGACACCCATTAAGCACCAAGTGTATATATCATGTATACAAGATATATACGATATACACGGATATACGGGAAATAGAGTTTTTTATGGATATGTACAAAATATACATGAGACATATACACAGATATACTATAGTATTCTTGAGAATTTTGTAAAGATTTATTATTTTAACCCGCGCTAACAATGTTGAACATATCATCTTGTGTGCGAAAAATAGCTACAGACCAATACGAAACATACAAATGTAATGTGAAGTGTAAAACAATGTTCAAGGGTAAGTGGCATGGGGAAAATATCACAAAAATTAAAGAACAAGAACTTCGAAAGAAGTGTCAGGTCTATCGCGTCAAGTCTTGGTGAAAAATTATACGGTGTATGTAGGTTAAAAATTATCTAAAATGAATATATTTTATAATTTAAACACCCTTGACCAAATTGAGAGGCCCAGCCCAGCATCAAAGGGTGTTCAAAGGATCTTAAAGGTTGCATCTTCGGTTGTTCAGTGTTTTACCCAGTAGGTTCGCATCTCCTTGAGCAATAACTAATAAACAATATAACAAAGTAACTAATAAAATCTTATTTTTTAAACAAACCATATCAAACCTCCTTAACATTTGTTCTTAATTAAAACAGGGATAAAATCTAGAAGTGATATTATAAATATATTTCAAGAGATAAAACCTCGTTAACTTTTCATTTGTAAAATTGTAATATTTTTTGGTTAAGTTCTTACTTCAGTTTTAATTTATTACAAACATCCGTTAAATATGGCGTAGTCTGAAAATTTCTTGTGCACCCACTCAATTTTCACTGCACGTATTCATCGATTTTTTTTGTTTTTTACATACTTCCTCAAAGATTGAATCCCTTGTTGAAATTTCTGGCTGCGCCACTGAATTCTCCCCCAAGGTGGCCAAGAAGTTGTTTGATGGAAACTGTATTTCTTATGGTGAATTGACCTCTGAATTCACTGTCCTCTAGACATTAGTAAGTATAGCATCAATTATACAGACATTTGTGCCTATTGGATTTAGTTTCTATTCAAAACTTAGCTTTTCTATTAGCTTTGGATACCACTTTGGTGAAGAATTTTATAGTATAGCCAATCTTGTGATACTCAGAAATAGATCTTACTCGTGTATTATTTGATGATGATGACAATTGTAGACAAAAGGGGCTGTTCCACTTGTTTAGACAGATACTGATAAACTTGATTTCCACATTTTAATTCTTGACAAATTACTTCACTAAATATGATATTACCAAATCAGTTGATACATATTTGATAAGGTTGAATAATAGGTAGCCCGAAGTCAATTTTCATTTAGACTTCTAAACAAAGTCTTTTATGTAGTTAATAATAGAGTATATTATCTGGTACTACTTTGACACTTTCTCAAACTCGACAAGTCGTATTTGTTCGTTTTGTTAACACTAACTAGCACTAATTGTTGTTATTGTTTTTTTTTTTTTTTCTAAAATTGCTAAACTAATTTATTGGTCAAAGTCAAATGTTCTAAAATCTTTATTAAATATGCGTCACTTTCGGGTATATATGTTGGTATAATTCTGTCTTTTACGATTTCAATGGTTTGGGTTTCGCCAATAAAAATGATGCTATGTCATTACAGTTGAGTTTTTCAATTGTAAATCTAAAACGGTTGACTTCATCTTATGTTAGAAAAAACTTCTACTAATTTTAAAATTTTGAACTCATCAAATTATTGAAATTATGAAGTTCAATGAGATGTTTTATCTATCAAATTAACTGTGCGACCTTTAATTTTTATGTTTTCTTCCACTAGCTCTATTATGAGTTATCTTATTAACTATTAATTAATACTCCCTTTTACTTTGTATTCAACTATCCATACTATACAATGTAATGACGATGTACTTAATATTCAATATCTAAAGCTTTAAATTTTAAGCAAATTAACAAGACTCTGATTGGATTCCTAAGATCTGGTAATTACCTGATTCTATTTAAGTGAACAGTCACAGACAAATTGCTATGGGGATTGGGGAGTAGAAGTTGCCTTGAAATTACTCTACATATAACTTAATTAATTAACGTGCATATTCTCAAGATCAATATCTTAACTCAATTAGTTTTTCTTTGTTTACCCATTAAATCTGGTCTTCTTTTTTTGTTTTTTCTGCTTTTGATAATACTTCGTTTGGGCAAGTATATAGTGAGTCCCTTTCCAAATATTCGTACGCGGTTGTAACTTGTAAGCATGCATCATCAATCGACCAGAAGGAAAAAAAAAAAAAAAAAATATTCCTATTTGACTCTCAAAATTTGGAACTTTTCAAGATGACCAATTTGTGCTAGTTATCGACGATTAATTTAAAAACTAACTGAAAGTGTAGAATGTTAATTCCATGATGCAACTAGATTGTTGGGACAACTTATTAGTTTAGTAACATTCTTTGGACTTATTAGTGCTGTTTCATTTGTTTAGACAGACACTAATCTTTGGATTAAAACAAATTTTGTCGAGAATTATTCCTCAGTGATGAATCTTCATAGTTGGATCCATGCATTATCTTTGGAAAGGTTTAATAATTTTATACATCTATAGCTAAGTTTACATTCATTACCACAAATTAAAAAAATAGTGCGGGTGAGGTATTGTGCAGCTACTTGATTAAAATTGTTAGATATACACCATGGCTACAGCTATAGTTCCAATCGTGAAATCATTTATTCTCTGAATTGAGAAACTTTTTATGATTGAAATTGTTAGATATACATACGAAGAAATTTTCGATGATGATAAATAGACAATAAACAAATTAAAACGAAATATATTATAGGAGACACAAAAGGAGTAATAATAAGTGCAAAAATATCGAGACAATAACCTCGCAGAATTTAATTTTAAAAAGGTTCACACAAGTGGTAGGTAGAATTTGATTCTCACAAATTCTTTCCATCAACTCTTTATCTGTAAAAGTATATATATCTGTAAAAGTATATATAGCTGATATTGTTAAGGAATGACATATTCTACAGTTAAGCCTCTTATAACAACATCGTTGGTTCTGAGATTTTTTTTGTTGTTATAGCGAGTGGTTTCTATACACTTATAATAGCATTTGACATTTAAATTATATCTGATTGTGTAGTTAAGCAAAAAAGATGTCAAATACTAGGTTTAATAACACTTAAAGATGAAAAATCCTTTAATGATGGAAATATAAATTCATATACCGTAATATTCATTCTTTGTCATAAATAGTATTCTATTACAGTATCATAATATTTGATCAAAATCTCTAGACCTATTATTGATAATCTTAGAAATTATATTTCTATACATAAAGATGGTTAATTACTATATTACAAAAAAAAAAAAAAAAAAAGATACTAGTTGTTATATAAGGGTAATTTTACAGAGAGCGTACTATTATAAAAATAGTTATTGTTATAGGTAAGTTGTTATATATATAGAATTAAAATATAACATAAAAATAGATTCCAAAAAAAAAACTTGACTATTGTAATGAGGTGTGTTTTTCATTAAGATGTTATAAAAAAAAATCGACTGTAATTTAAGGGAGTTCATACTCTTTTTTATCTAAGGACAGGAAAAGCGAAAAATGGAAGACCTATATTTCCTTTTTAGAAAAGGGAATTTTTTTTAATGATAAATGTGTTTTCACATCTTTTATGAAAAGGGACAGAACTCAAACATAGCAACAAAATCAGGTCAAAATCTAACAAAATTCTCACTATTCATTCTTTCCTCTCTCTTTTTCTTCTTTTTGTAGGCCAAAAAAAAATATATATATATATATATAATGAATCAAAAGAATCCTCGTGGATTTGGTCATATTTTGAGATGTAGTTGAAATAGTATCTGTTGCTAATATGGCAACCACAACACGGTATAGAAAATGCAACTATGTTTTCCTACAGTTTTCTAGCTTCTATTTGTTTAATAACAGGATCTTCTCCCTTGCACAATATTGTACTTTTATACTTTAGAGCTGGTTCGGGTTAGTCGATTAAAAATAATTGATAAGCATCAAGAGCGGAAATTAATTTTGATCGATAACCAATTACGTGTTTAAATAGATCTTAGAAGTATTTAAATTGATAATAAGTCGTCGTTTGGTAAAAATGTGTTGATAGATACTTTTTCTATTAAAATAGCTGAAATATCCTTAAAGTTATTTTTTAAAAAGAATATAAATTTTGAAAGTATTTTTATATAATAATAAAAAGGGACGCATGATGAAAATAGAATATAGAGATGAAAAGTTAAGTAGAGTACTATTTTAGGAAAAGTATTTTGGAAATTTGTGAAAGATATTAGTGATATAAAAAATCATAAATTTTCTGATCAAATCGAAAGTGCTTATTATTATGGCTTACAAGTACTGGTCTTATAAACATTTTTGGTGTTACCAAACGTGTAAATAAGCCAAAAATATAAACTTACCTAGTTCCTTTCCCTTACATTTTCTTAAGCCAATTTAGTTAAACCACCCCCCACCCCCTACCCCCGAGCGAATAGTCTCCTTGCATATAGTCATATTATTAGTTTATTACCCCTTTAACATTAAATAGAACCGAACTGGTCCATAACTAAAAATAAAATAAGACATGACTAGCACCTTTGTTTTGATAGACTCTCCTCCATGTAACCCTAACTGTTATGCCTTGCACGTATAACTCTTGTATAAATCCTTCCATTTCCAATTCCCAACAAGGAAGAGCAAAAAAAAACAAGAGAAGGGAAAGAAAAAAGTACTCATCAAAAAATGGCCTTTCCTAATGAAAATGATCACGAAAGTGTAGCTGCTCGCAAAAAAACAGTCAAGAGGATCAGTATTATTGCTATTTCCTCCATAGTTTTTGTTGGTTGTACTGTGGCTGCTATAGTTGGAATAACACTTGGCAAAAACAATGGAAAAAACAATGGCAGTGAATCAAAGTCTTTTTCCACAGCCATCAAAGCTGTTTGTGACATAACATTGTACCCTCAATCATGTTACAACAGCCTTGGCCCTCTAGCCACATCAGACAACCTTAAACCTCAAGATATTTACAAATTATCCGTCCAAGTTGCTGTCAACGAGTTGTCTAGAGCATCGGATGAGTTCTTCAATTTACCAGAATTGAAGAACATTTCCGATCCTATGACTGTTAAGGCCTTACAAAGTTGTCATGATCTTCTCTCACTTGCACTAGATAGTCTGAATGAATCACTTTCGATCCCCAAAAAGTCGTTGTCTGACGCGTTTTCTGATCTCAAGACGAGTCTGAGTGCAGCTGGAACTTACCAGCAAACATGCATCGATGGTTTTGGAAATATAACTTATGCTTTTGCTAGTATTGCTTCACATAACCTTAAGAATTCAGCGGAGTATACTAGTAACAGCTTGGCTATCATTGATAATATCAATCAATCGATTCAGAATTCAATGGACTCGATTAATTCATTGGGTGGAATTGGAAGAAGGCGTCTTTTGACTAATCTTGATGGAGATTTTCCAAGCTGGATGGGTTCAAAAGTTAGGAAATTGCTTCAATCTTCAAAGGGGAATAATTTGAAGGTGGATGTTGTGGTAGCTAAAGATGGCACAGGGCATTTTAGGAGTATTGGTGAGGCTCTTGAGGTTGTGCCTGAGAAGAGTGAAAAGAGGATTGTGATATATGTGAAGAAGGGTGTTTATGTTGAGAATGTTAGGGTTGAGAAGAAGAAATGGAATGTGATGATGGTTGGTGATGGCATGGATGCTACCATTGTTTCTGGCTCTCTTAACTTTATAGATGGCACTCCCACTTTCCAAACTGCAACTTTTGGTAAGTCTAATTGGTTCAAATTTTGCATGAAGATATATAAGGTCATATAGTTCCAAAGATTTCTTAAATTTTAAGCGGCATGCATGTTGCTTTTTTCGATAGAGTTAACTTATATACATCAATACTGCCCGAGATATATTTTCTGAAGTTTTACCCTACAAAGGTTTTGAATCTTGTCAAGAGAAGTCCTCACTACCCGCCATCCCCTACTTTTTATCTGTTATTCATTTTCTATATATTTTGGTTTTTTTCCCTCTCCTCGTAGATCTCGGCTAAAATTCTAAAGTTAATCCTAAAGTAAATTTTGAATTACCTTCGACACTACCTCGAAATATCCTCTTATGTCAAAGGGATTCAAAAATACATATATATACAAAAAGAATTGTCTTTGCGTTGTTTGTGCACTACGATTCTACAATGAATGGGATTCAATTGGCTCCACCACTGAACTTTGAGATATATATCAATCTATATCTATAGTTGTTTTCGCGTTCACATATATTGTTTGATCCTGAATCAAGGTTAGATCTGCCACTGCCGGTTGGGTAAAAAGGGATTATATCCTTGAATTTGTGAAGCTAAGTTCTGATTCTTCTTCCATTTTTCTTCCTATGCAGCTGTGTTTGGCCAGGGATTTATCGCTCGTGATATGGGGTTCCGCAACACAGCAGGTGCAGCCAAGCATCAAGCAGTGGCTCTAATGTCAACTGCTGATCTCTCTGTCTTTTATCGCTGCAAATTCGACGCGTACCAAGACACACTCTACCCACACTCCAATCGCCAATTCTACAGAGAATGCGCTATCTATGGCACAGTAGACTTCATATTTGGAAACTCAGCAGTTGTTTTCCAGAACTGCCTCATACTTCCTAAGAAACCAATGCCTGGCCAGCAGATCACCATCACAGCTCAAGGCAAAATCGACCCTAATCAAAACACTGGCCTTGCTTTTCAGAATTGCACTGTTTGGCCCTCAGCTAACCTTACTGGAGTCAATACTTTCTTGGGTAGGCCATGGAAGAACTATTCCACAACCGTTTTTATGCATACAACAATGGCTAGCTTTATTGATCCTAAAGGATGGTTGCCTTGGGTGGGTAATACAGCACCAGATACTATTTTCTATGCTGAGTACAAAAACTTTGGCCCTGGGGCTGTGACTAAAAATAGAGTCACCTGGAAGGGATTGAAATTGAACATTACTAGTAAAGAAGCTAACAAGTTTTCTGTGAAGCAGTTCGTTCAGGGTGACAAATGGCTCCCATCAACTGGAGTCACCTTCAAGAAGGATATCTGAGTCAGATGAAACTCAGATGGAGTCTTCATTTTTTTCTTTTCTCCACAAGGTTTTGTTTTCTGTTACACTTCATTTGTATTGAGGAGTTGGGGGTTGGTTTTACTTTTTGGGGCTCAAAGAGCCCAAGAAAATGTTATACACGCTCAACGGGTTCGAAGCCCCTAAATGCTTTGTCTAATTTCTCTAAATGTAGGTCCATATGCATACTCAAATTTTCAGCAAAAATAACAGGATTTGTTTTTCTTTTGCTGGACTTCCCGTTTAGTTATACGAATTCTTTTTAAATTATTCTGTTAACAAGTAATTATGTACAAGAGCAAATTCTTTTCAAGCGTACTCATTGGACTTCAAATAGCGAATTATCACCTCAAGTACAAAGGAAAAATATAACATAGAAAGATTTATGTCCAAACTCTACATTGAAATTGATTTTTTTAAAATATATGCGTAAGCAGGGAAAAGTGACTTTAAACATTACTGCCAAATTGTGATTTGAGCGCTGGAAACATGCGCTGGAATCATACAAAACACATTCAACCAGAAATACATCAAGTGAATATCGAAGGTCAAAACAAGATCTTCGTTTTACCAACTTAAAGGCTTGAGAATATACTGAATGACAGATGGCATACCACCTAAGTGAGGAATTCAGTTGTCATTTTAATTTATGGGGTTTGATATATATATCATTTGCAATCTAACCTAATTTATTGATTTACCCAAAAAAAGATCAAAAACACAAGTTGACACGAGATACGTGAGTAGGATCTAAACAGACTTCAAAATTCAATAACAAAGTATATAACTGAACACATTAAAAATCAAAATGGAACAAAGCTCTAGATAAGCACAATAACTGAAATGTTGCAATGTCTCAAACTAGTCACCATGAGCATCCTCAAAATTGCAGTAAAAACGAAGTACTAGTATTACTAGAAGCCATAAAGACAAGCTCTGCCTGAATCACTTCAATGGAATAAACCTTGAAGAGTGAGTAGCACCAATACCGGGCCTACCGTGCTTGACAGGCTTGTATGAGATGCTGAACTCAGCTAAGTAGTGACTGATCATCTCTGGCTTGACCTCAATTTGATTGAAAGTTTTTCCATTGTAGATTCCAATAACACTTCCAATCATCTCAGGCACAATAATCATGTTCCTCAAATGTGTTCTCACAACCTCTGGCTTCTCACCTGGTGGAGCCTCACGTTTCTGCATGAATATATATCAAATGTATCAAAAAAAGAGACAAGGATTAATTACTGATTTAGCAGAGTTAAACGTATAGGGAAGATCCCAATGTTACAGCGAAGCCAAACTTGCAAAGCATGAAACACTGAATGCAAGCATTAAATCCTGTTTCATTATGTAGGGAGAGGTGGTTGCATAAGGAAAGCGACTTTCTGATGAAGGATTTTTGACATCAGAAGCCCATTCCTCCTCCCCCTAACAACTATTAATATGTAAAATTAGTAAAGATCCAAATTTTACAGCGAAGCCAAACTTGCAAAGCATGAAACACTGAGTGCAAGCATTAAATCCTGTTTCATTATGTAGGGAGAGGTGGTTACATGGGGAAAGTGACTTTCTGATGAATAAGACATTGGACATCATAAGCCCTTTCCTCCTTCCCAAACAGCTATTTACAGGTAAAAATTTCCCAGTCTAGATACCTAGTTCAAGTCAACTTATTTGTGTCTTGTCAAGAAAACATAACACAGCAACTGTGGAAGAATGAAATATAGGGCATTTCCCGTCACTTTAGCAGCTATATTGAGGCAGCAAAGTGGCAATGGTGCACCCAAACCATTACTGTGCGCCTACGCACATTGTGCGCCACAAATATAAACCTTGCTCATGGAATACCACGCCACCTCTTAATTAACGAGGGAAGCGCTCGGCCTTAGGCGCCTACATTCTAAACCTCTCAGTTACTATAAATATGTAATGCAAAAAAAAACAAATATATTATTTTTAAATTCGTTATGCTAATATTTTTTCATCTTGTATCTCAAACAAATATTCAAGCTTTGTCCAAGTCTCCAGGATGACTTGTCGAAGCCGGCAAAACTTTGGAAGATGAAATATTATACAATTCGGCCACTGGAACGGAAAATAGGTCATCATAGATAATCAACAAAGACACAGCTAATGTAGTTTATCCATGATCAATTATAAAGGGCTGCAACCATCAACGTGGAGAAAAGGCAATAATGAGCACCCAGTACAGCTTCACATTTCAGTTGTCTTTTATAACTCAAGAGCTAAATTCTCTATGGCATTAAGTACAATGCATTCACACTAATACAATTTTCTCCAAATTAAATAGATTGGACCTGGCTGTTACTGAGGTCATGAAACACAAAGGCATATCATTCAAACTAAATATTCATTTTTGTATGCATCGAGTTCCAAATAGTCCCCAACATAACTATTTCTAGTTATTCTTTATTAAAGAAATAATAAAATTAAGCACCAAATAAATAATTCATAATTCAGAGAGAAGCTAAATGGTAAAAGTGTTTGTACCGCCTTGCGCAGCTTCTTGATCAAAGCCATGGGCTTCCTCTTCAAACCCCTCTGGAACCTAAAACAATTATAAATCAAGCTGAGTCCTTATCACCGACACAGAAACAACTGTCCATATTACAATGTAAGCTTATACAACAACAACAACAGCATACCCAGTGTAGTGTACGCAGACCTTACCTCTACCAGAGTAAATGTAAACTTATACACGGGAAAATTTATGTCCAATCACTACATCTACAGGTGGCCTTTGAGTCAGTTACATTTTGTTTATTACCAGTTTGTTTCAAAGTATATAACTATTTGAAGGGTTAAAATGTTGATTCTTCGACTACATTTTGCAAGTACTCCATAAAGTAAATGTATATATATATATTATACAGAGTTCACAATTGTACTTATTTAGTACTCCCTCCATTCCAAAATAAGGAATTTTTAGGGTGTGGTAAAAGTTGATTATAGACATTAATCAAAGGGTAATTTATAAAAACAGTCTCTTGCTGCTTCCCAAACTTTTCTTTGAAAAAATACTCTTTTTAATACTAAACTCCTAGCAAATGTAAAATCTTTGAACTTCAGAAAATTCATTCATTTTAGCCATAAATAAGAGTGCCAGAAATTCATTTATATTTGGAATGGAGGGAGTAAAAATTAGCTGTATTCTTGCTTCAAAAAATTAACAAAATCAGTGCTCAAATTCACATCAACTTTTTTTTAAAAAAAAAAAAGGTGACCAGCCATTCTTTGTTGGGATGAACAAGCAGTGTCATCAATAGCAAGATCTATTTTTTTCCTGTTTATCAGTCCCTAATTACAAGTTGTACCATTAACCAGCACATTTAACCCTATTTACTTAGGCTCATGTACAAATTTAGTCACACTTAAACATCAATACAAGGCCATACAGAGTAAATCAATAACAATTCAACAACATACATTTGCACATAAAAAAAGGTATCTTTTGCCTAAAATAAGCCAAATCCAAACAGGGACATTTAAAGAAGCCAATACAGAGCAAAATAATAACAATTCAAGAACATAGATTTACATAAATAGAAGTAAGATATACCTTCTACGAGGGCGAGCGGGGAAAAGCTTAACAAGCTCATCAGTAGACATGTCAAGCAGAGCATCAAGATCAACTCCTCTGTAACTGAACTTCTTGAACGTTCTCTTTCTTGGTTGCTGTCCAGCAACATCACCTTCAACTTCCGCCTAGAAAAAAAAATAACTGTTAAACACTGAAAGAAGAACAAGAAGGGTTATCCATTTTGAGAGAAAAACTATTACCATGGTATGGAGAATGAATTGGTTTGTTAAGTGAATGCGGCTAGGGTTTTGAGGAAGAAGATGAAAGGTGGGTTACTGAGAAGTGAGGAGGATATATAAGGAAGGGTGTAGATGTAGGGTTGGAGTGATTTTGATGGGCTGGGTTCAGAAATGGGCCTCATTTGTAACCTCTTAATGGGTCAATACCCGGCAGACTTTATTTGGACTTTAATAGTTACAGAGCCTGTTTGGATGGGCTTATGTCTATAAGCTAGCTTATAAGCTAAAAAAAAAAATTGGGGTAGTCTAACTTTTTTTTTTTTGGCTTATAAGTTATTTTCAGTTTATAAGCTGTTTTAGATAAGCTAATTCAAATGGGCCCAATTATTTTTTTGAGCTTATTTTAAGCACAAAATGACTTTAAGCTGGCCAGTCAAACACTCAAAAAAGCTGAAAACAGCTTATAAGCAACTTATAAGTCAATCCAAACGGGCTCATACTAATTATATATAACTAGCAAAATATGTCGGTGCATCACATATTTTTCACTTTAATTAGCCTCTTTAAGGTTTGTATTCCGTAAAGAACGTGAAAAGTCAAAAGTGGACCAAGTAATAGTTTAGGTATGTTTTTTGACCCTTTACTCTATAAGGAAAGAAAAGACATATCAAGAGAAAGGAATTTTTCTTCTTATTATTAATTTTACCCTTCACATTAATTACTCATTGTCAAATCATTTTCCAAGGCTATTGAGATTATACACCAATAAATATGAATATTATGTTAAAATATATACTCCCCCGTATCATATTGCTTGCCCGCTTTCCCTTTTGCACGCCTCTTAAGAATAATAAATAAAAGATGTATTTTACTATCTTACCCCTATCTCCCTCCAATAAATACATTCTAATCAAAATTGACTATTTTAAAACACATTTATTATTAAGGATAAGATGGGAAAGATTTAATTAATTTTATCTTGGTTTTATAAATGAACAAGTAATTTGGACATATATTTTTAGTAATGTGGCCAAGTAATATGGGACGGGGGGAGTACTTCATTTATTAATTCTTAAAGAACATGAAAAGTCAAAAGTGAACAAGTAAAAATGCATGGAGGAAATAAATATGTGTCGGAGAATTAAAATTGAAGTGCATATGTGTATACATGAGAAGAGAATAAATATTCAGCAAGAACGTAAAAAGTCAAAAGTAAATAAGTAAAAATGTACGGAGAAAATAAATATGTGTCGGAGAATTAAAATTGAAGTGCATACGTGTCTTGGACACTTATATATAATATAAAAGATAATAGATATTGGCAAGACACGTGTTTCAAATTACTTACACATGTTTTCATGGAAATGAATAAAGTTCAACCAATCTATCTATAAACATTTACAATAATACCTCTGTTTGTACTATTTTGTGCTGCACATGGTACAACTTTTGCAGCCGTGTTCGTCCTCCTTTTCCATTTATATAAGATAGAATAACCTTGATTTGGCACTTCGATCCCAAAATACCAACAAAAGTTGAAACAAGTAATTATTATGCTCTGTTAAATTTAAGAAGTTTAATTGTATTGATCGATTATTTGTTCATTTTAATCTTTTTTTAGAAGATTTTAATTGCAAAAGGGTGTTTTCGATTAAATGATTTTGGTTACTTTTTAAACTCCATTGGCCGTGATTTAAATGTTTTGGTCGTACTTTAAACACAAAGGGGCTACTGACTTATTTTAATTATAGTCACAATTCGTTAATTAGACCGGCTAATGTCAATTCCCAATTTTGGGTTATTTTTTACTCGAACCCAATCTAAAACACGTTTAACCCACTCTTTTCATCTCGAACCGGCCCATCAGCGAGTTAAATAAGGATTCAACCTCATTTCTCATTCCATTTCTACGAACAAAAGGCAGCCAAGGGTCAAAACCCTAACTCCTCTCTTCACTTTGCCGTCCCCGCTGTTGCCGAAAATAACAAATCTCCAAGCGTGTTGCTTCATTCAATCGATGTCTGTCCTCTTCGGGCAAGAGCAACTAATGTTCATGCTCTCTCCGTACTATCTCCACCCAAAAGTAAGGAAAATCCTCCCTCTCTCTTATCCTTTTGTGCTCCACATCTGCTGTAAATACAATCACAAATGTTACCTTTTATACATGAGATTCATGACTTCTGAAATGACGACTCTCTATTTTTTGTCTCTAGTTTTCTGTATGAAAAAATTATTCATGAAAAAGTTTATTTTTGAAAGGCTTCATCAATCGTGGAAAGTCCTTATTTATGGCATATCAAACATCTTGAAGATAAATTTTTAGAGAAGCTGTTTTCATAGATTGTGCAGCAAGATTGTTCCTCATTCTAACAAAGGTGAAGCTTCAATACTAAATATTCTGTTATACTTTTTTATTTATTGTATTTTAACCTGTTATTGCTTCATAAAATGCATTTTTTCTTTATTGGCGCTTCTTATTTTGTAGAATCTATAAGTTTCTCTCTTATCCCTCCCAATTTTTTTGGCTTAATATACGCTTTGCCATCTTAATTTGAACAAAAAGTTCCTTTTACACACAAAATTTTGAATATTCTTTACACATTTTACCTTGTATTTTTCATAGTTAAATAGTGATAAGTTGGCAAAATACCAACTTGTGCTAACCTTTTTCTTGAGTATTAAGGGTCTTTGAGTGCAATTTAGTAACCTAAACTAACTTAAGCTGGTGATTTCCAGGATTTGGAACTCAAGGAAGGCAATCAATGAAGAATTTGATCAAAAGTGATGAAAAAGATGGAAGTTGGAGCAAAATATTGAGAAAAGAGAAGATTGAGAAGACACAAAAATCGTGACCACGTCTTAGTTTCGTGGAGCCATTTCTGATGGTAGAAGAACTTGAATTTGACTAAGTCTGAGAATGAGGAAGTCTGTCTCAGTCCACAAAAATAAATGGCTAGACGAAATAGCTCCACGAAATTGACAAGATCTGAAGAAAAGCAAGAAAAATGTGGAGCCGAAAATATTCTGCTCCACGTTTATGGTCGCGAAGGGTAATCCCGATTTTCAAACAACTTTAAATAGAAACTAGGTCATTTTCTTTCACATTCCTTCATATTTGAAGCCCTGAGGAGCAGTCATAGTCTACTTTTGAAGGATTTAGAGAGTTTTCACCATAGAGCAGCCATACATATTGATGCAAATCAAAGTGACACTACTTCAAGGAGGCATTTCACAAGGAGTCAAGCTAAGGACCTTCAAACAGTGCAAGCTTTATGGATGAAGATGGAACCTTTGGAAGGCTCCAACATGATAGACTTGAAGATATTAAATATAGTAAGTGTTCTAACATTTTAATCTGCTAGTAACTTTAATGAAGGGCAATTAGGTTTTTCTTTACTACTTTTAGCCCTTAGTATAAATTGTAGAATATTAGGGTTTCATGACTAGTTTTTGACATATTATGAATTGTGCCTCTTGTGAGAGCTTTGAAAACTCTTTGTTAAATTTCAACATTTGTCCTAGAGTTTGCAAGTAATGTTACTACCTTCTTGAGAATTCTAATAGATTAGGTGTTCTCAATTCCCAATTAAGTGGTTTTTGGTTAGCTTCTTCATTACATCTTTTAATTGTTTGAATTTAGTTGTGTCTATCTTTCTTTAATTTCTATTTTGCTTCAATTTTCTTGTTTCACATCACAAATATTTATTTTTGGGACCATCATTTAATTTGTATCCTACGTTAAAAGTTTTGCAAGTTTATCCACATCAGGAACAATTTTGGACATACGGGACAGAAGTTGCAAAAATTCGAGTCTGAAGTTTGGCAAACTTCGGGTATTTTTGTATGCAGTGTGGCCTTGTAAAGGCCGAAAATCAGAGATTTGGCTCGAAGTTTGGTATGGCTTGTCAAGACCAACTTCAAACATTTTTGTTATTGAAGTTGTGGAATTGGCAAGGCCTTGGATATATAATGGCTTGCCAAGACCAACTTCAAACATTTTTTTTTTACTAAAGTTGTGATCTTGGCAAGACCTAACTTCGGACATTTTTAACTGAAGTCTTGGTGTTGGCAAAGGTCAAACTTTAGACATTTTTATATGAGGGAGGGCATATATTTGGCTGCGTGAAATTTAGGTGAACAAAATTTTGTTCAAAATCAGCAAGTTGTTCTTCGAATTTTAACAATCAAACACACCCATTTAGGCTCAAATTAAAACATAACTTCCATACATCATACAAAACAGACTTCATTTTATCAATTTGCCAAAACAACAAATCTAACAAACTCATTTTGCAATAATGGTTGTTTGCCATTATTTTCAAACTTCTCCAACAATATCCATTAGATTTATATTACGTCAACTTTTGTATCAAACTTCTAAAAAGAGGAATGTGATCGTCATGAATTTATTGTTTCAGGTAAAGCGAAACAAAACTATTCAAATTCAGAATCAATAGGTAGAAAATATTTGGTAATTTCAAATCCCAGATTAGAGAAGAATAAGAAGGGATGCTTTTTATTTGAAGTTTACTTAATACTGGGTTTAAGTAAAGAGATATAGGTTAAATGACATTTTCCAAATAGAACATGTGAAATTTTTATAGTATTTTGGTAGATGTCTCTTTTGATTTAAAAGTTTCACTTTCAATTTTGCTGGAACTTATATATTAATTATATTTGATTTTTCTTTAAACAAACTATCGTAAATATTTCTTGGATATTTTATTTGGACACTATATTTAACTTTTATCTCTTTCAAATATGAAGTTATTCCAAAGTGTGTAAACTTACAATTTTTTTACACACTACGACTATGGCTTAAATGATGATGGTCCAAGTCATCAATCAAACAAATAAATATAATTTGAAAAGTATAAGTCTGCAATCATTGTTGAATAATATATCAAATTTTAGAAATTGAAAGGAAATTTTTATCCACCCATCCCAACTAATATGGTGCTTTATTCATTTTGGGATAACTTCGAGTGTATGATACAATTATTGACAATATACTTCGGGTGTTCGGTATGGAGGAAAACATTTTTCGGAATATATTTTTCAATTTTTTCATGTTTGTTTGGTCAAAATATTTGGAAAACATTTTATTTTAAAAAAATAAGTTCCTTCAAAATGAAAAAATAACTTATCTAATGAAAGTAGGGAAAACAAGCATTCCACCAACAACCCTACCATTGCCCAACCCACCCACCCCCTCGACCACCCACCTCACTCCCCAATCCCCTCCAAATATTTTTAAAAGGTTTCTAATTTTAATTTTTTTTTGGTTTTTTACACCACCTTCCCCCCGCCCTGCCTCCAATTTTTTTAAAAAAGTTTTTTTTTTTGGTTTTTTACACCATCCACCCCCCGACCCAACACCCCACCACTGCCTCCATTTTTTTTTAAAAAAAATTGGGTTTCTACACCAACCACACCCCACCTCACCCCATCCGCTATGACCCCTCCCCCCTCCCCACCCCACCACCCTCCAATTTTTTTTTTCTTAAAAGAGAGTTTTTATTTTTATTTATTTTTTAGTTTTCTATACCACCCACCCCTCCCCCGTGAGCCCCCACCTTACCACCTCCCAAATTTTCTACTTCATACATATTTTTACTTTTATAAAAATGAGAAATTTGCGTTTTTTTTTTTTGTGTGTGTGGTGGTGTGGGGTGGGTGATGGGTGGTGGGGTGGGGTTGGTGGGTATTTTTCGAAAAATATTTTCTACTAACCAACCGAACATGAAAAAATAAGTAAAAAAATCACTTATTTTTCAAGAACACATTTTCTAGGAAAACATTTTCCTCCATACCAAACACACCCTTCCTCATCCTACATAAAATGGCACGATTTAGAGAACGTGAGTAGACTAATATAATATATCAAGTAACTCTAATAAATTATAATAAATAAAATTTACATAGACGCATTGCAAAAAAATCGCGTGGTGCAGTGAAAGATTTTCCGTTGGTTATCCAGCCCTCCAGATCTACGCCTACTTGTGAAATAAGCGTGCGTTGGTGGGGGGAGGGGGGTACCGAAGCTTAATGGACATTGATCGCACTATGGCCAAAAGAGAGTTCTTTTCACTTATTCCTCAGGGTACTCATAATTGCTATGAAACATAATTTTTGCAGTTTAAAATAATCAAAAATTGAGAAAAAAGTAGTTAGAGGGAAATATTAGGTTCCAGAATAAGGTACAAAAAAATTGGGATAAAGAGAATTTTATTATTACTCAACTTTCCAAAATACAAATTTATTCAAGTAGCCAATCTTAAAGTTTACGTAATATAGGATTAGTTTTAAATCTAATACAAGAAATATGTTTGTTCTTTCTTTTGGCCGGAGATGTGATGTTTTCTACTATCAATAACATTACACGTATTAAAACTATTTCTTTATACTTGTTTTATACTCATAAAGCACGAATGCACTATCATTGGAATGAAGAAAGTTAAAAAGATAAAATTAGGGATAATTTAAGAGACCTTTCCTCAGACCTTATCACACTCACCTCCCTTCTTTTATTTTATCTGAACTCCTTCCCTTTACTGTTCTTCGTGCTTTTTCTTTTCTATTTCTAGTTTTTTTTTTTGCTTTTTGTGATTTGGGTTTCTGGTAATTCAGAAGAACAAAAAAAAAAAATGCATAGCCTATGTTTTAAGGGCAAATGGTCAAATTTACCCTCCAAGTATGGTTTATAGTTTAAATTTGCCCTCCGTCAAAGTTTGGGATCAAAGTTGCCCTCCCCGTTAAGATACTTGATATATTTGTCCTTTAATGGATGAAAGTCCACATCACAGCAAAAAAAAAAAAATCATGTTGGATCCACATCAGATCTATGTAGGCAACTCATACCTAACCCAATAAACCAATAACCCGATCCATGTCCCCATCCCATAAATATTCTTTCAACCCTACTTCTTTGGACTTTAATAGTTATACTAATTATAAACACCTTAATTAGACACTCCGATGCCAAAATACCAACAAAAATTGAAACATAATTATTATGCTCTGTCAAATTAAGAAGTTTAATTGTATTGATTGATTATTAGTTCATTTTAAACATTATTTGGATGATTTTAACCGCAAAAGAGTGTTTTCAGTTAAATGATTTTGGTTACTTTTTAAACTCCACTGGCCGTGATTTAAATGTTTTGGTCATACTTTAAATTCCAAGGGGCTATAGACTTATTTCAATTATAGCCACAATTAGTCAATTAGAGTGGCTAATGTTAATTCCCAATTTTGGGTTATTTGTTTCTCGAACCGAATCCAAAGCATGTTCAGCCCACTCTTTTCATCCCTAACCGGCCCATCAGCAAGTTATATATGGATTCAACCTCATTTCTCATTTCATTTCTACGAACAAGGCAACCAAGTGTCAAAACCCTAACTCCTCTCTTCACTTTGCCATCCCCGTTGTTGCCGAAAATAGCAAATTTCCAGGCGTGTTGCTTCATTCAATCTATGTTTGTCCAATTCGGGGAAGAGCAATTAATGCTCATGCTCTCTTCGCCCTATCTCCATTCCAAAGGTAAGGAAAATCCTCCCTCTCTCTTTTCCTTTTGTGCTCCACATCTGCTGTAAATACAATCACAAATGTTACCTTTTATACATGAGATTCATGACTTCTGAAATGACGACTCTCTATTTTTTGTCTCTAGTTTTCTGTATGAAAAAATTATTCATGAAAAAGTTTATTTTTGAAAGGCTTCATCAATCGTGGAAAGTCCTTATTTATGGCATATCAAACATCTTGAAGATAAATTTTTAGAGAAGCTGTTTTCATAGATTGTGCAGCAAGATTGTTCCTCATTCTAACAAAGGTGAAGCTTCAATACTAAATATTCTGTTATACTTTTTTATTTATTGTATTTTAACCTGTTATTGCTTCATAAAATGCATTTTTTCTTTATTGGCGCTTCTTATTTTGTAGAATCTATAAGTTTCTCTCTTATCCCTCCTAATTTTTTGGCTTAATATACGCTTTGCCATCTTAATTTGAACAAAAAGTTCCTTTTACACACATAATTTTGAATATTCTTTACACATTTTACCTTGTACTTTTCATAGTTAACTAGTGATAAGTTGGCAAAATACCAACTTATGCTAACCTTTTTCTTGAGTACTAAGAGTCTTTGAGTGCAATTTAGTAAACTAAACTAACTTAAATTGGTGATTTTCAGGATTTGGAACTCAAGGAAGGCAACCCGTGAAGAATTTGATCAAGGGTGATGAAAAAGATGGAAGTTGGAGCAAAATATTGAGAAAAGAGAAGATTGAGAAGACACAAAAATCGTGGCCATGTTTTACTTTCGTGGAGCCATTTCTGATGGTAGAAGAACTTGAATTTGACTAAGTCTGAGAATGAGGAAGTTTGTCTCAGTCCACGAAAATAAATGGCTAGACGAAATAGCTCCACGAAATTGACAAGATCTGAAGAAAAGTAAGAGGAATGTGGAGGCGAAAATTGATGTAAATCAAAGTGACACTATTTCAAGGAGGCATTTCACAAGGAGCCAAGCTAAGGACCTTCAAACAATGCAAGCTTTATGGATGAAGATCCTTTGGAAGGCTCCAACATGATAGACTTGAAGATATTTAATATATTAAGTGTTCTACCATTTTAATTGCTAGTAACTTTAATGAAGGGTAATTAGGTCTTTCTTTACTACTTTTAGCCTTTAGTATAAATAGTAGAATATTAGGGGTTCATGACTAGTTTTTGACATATTATGAATTGTGCCTCTTTTGAGAGCTTTGAAAACCCTTTATTGAATTTCAACATTTGCCCTAAAGTTTGCAAGTAAGGTTACTACCTTCTTGAGGATTTTAATAGATTAGGTGCTCTTAATTCCCAATTCAATGGTGTTTTGTTTAGTTTCTGCATTACATCTTTTACTTGTTTGAATTTAGTTGTGTCTATCTTTCTTCAATTTCTATTTTGCTTCTATTTTCTTGTTTCACATCACAAATATCTATTTTTGGGACCGTCATTTAATTTGTATCCCGCATTAAAAGTTTTGCAAGTTTATCCACATCAGGAACAATTTTAGACATAAGGGATAGAAGTTGCCAAAATTCGAGTTTGAAGTTTGGCAAACTTCGAGTATTTTTGTATGCAGTGTGGCCTTGTTGTAACATCCCGTAAATCCGAGTTACGTGTGAATGCATGAAACTAGTATAAAGATGAGATTTTAGCTAAATGAATCAATTCGGGATGAATTCGGGTGATAAACAGTCATTTTGAAGTCAAACAAAAAGTAAAGTTCTTAAGGCCTTATAAATCCGTCTAAGTCTGAGACAGTCTGTACTTATTGCCTGTTTTCGGGTATTTACGATAAGAATTTGTAAAAACTCAAAACATGAAAGTTTTAGGTTTTTGAAATAGCTTTCCAACCATATATTATGGATCTCAAACGGAGTGCTGTGCTAGAAGTTATGCCAATTTTACTGGACTCTATGCAGTCTGTGCTTTAGGAGTTCCTCTTCAAGTCTAGACCTTTATTTCAAGTTTGGAGCGTTACCAGGTATGTAGGGCTACTATCTACATGTGGGAACATCTTTGTTCTTCCCCACACCACGTTTTTCCATGATTATACGAAAGTTCTTCAAAAACTAAGGTTTTAGCCATGTTCATGATAACCCTAGGTCCATGTACTATGTTATACTACGTCTTGAATTGTTATTAGTCCATTGTCGTGTTCTTGATATTTCATTATGATTATTGAGAATCTGTCCGTAATCTATGAAAACCCATACTTTGCAATCCATGGGTTCTTACATGTAAGTTTTTAAATAAAATGCTTATTTCATGAATATCCTACATGTCTACCAGTTTTTAAATAAAATGCTTATATATGTATTTATGTCCATGTCAGATACTCATGTTCATGACCAGGTTCCAGTTTCAGTTTCAGCTCTTAGCATGTTATTTCATGTGTCATATTTATTTCATTCAGTTGCTTTACATACCAGTACATTCAATGTGCTGCGTCCCCTTTCTATTGCCCGGGGGGCCTGCATTTCACGATGCAGATACGGACTTACAGGACGACGGATCTACTCTATAGGATCATCCACATATCAGCTTTTAGTGAGCCCTATCTCCTTCGGAGTTTAGTCATTATTTACTTTTATGATAGTTATGCATTTAAGGTATACTGGGGGCCTTGTCCCAGCAGTTATGTTTAGCAGTTCAGACTCATGTTAGAGGTTTCATATATTAGACAATTATGCTATGTCAGATGTTCAAAGCCGTATAGCCATCTTTGGCTCATTATCTATAACCATCCATATTTATATTTTTAAACAAGTATTTTATTTGATATTTTGAAATCTCCTGTTTATTAAGGCTCATCATGTTTATGTCGTATTCCGCTCATGTTATGCCTCATGATGATTCTGCAAGCCATGTGGTTCGCTTGGTCACATGCAGTAAGACACCAAGTGCCATGTTACGTCCAGACCATGGTTCGGGGCGTGACACTTGTAAAGGCCGAAAATCAGACATTTTGCCTGAAGTTTGGTATGGGTTGTCAAGACCAACTTCAAACGTTTTTGTCATTGAAGTTGTGGCATTGACAAGGCCTTGGATATATAATGGCTTGCCAAGACCAACTTCAGACTTTTTTTTTTTTACTAAAGTTGTGATCTTGGCAAGGCCTAACTTCAGACATTTTTAACTAAAGTCGTGGCGTTGGCAAAGGCCAAACTTCAGGCATTTTTATATGAGGGAGGGCATATATTTGGCTAAACTTCAGACATCTTGCGGAAAAAGATGTTTTTACAAAAATGTATTAAACAAAGAATACATTAGTAAGGGAAAAACAGTCCGATTATAACATTTTTTATATTAATAAAATAATATTAAAAGAATTGTTATAAATAAATTAGAATACGAGAGGTAAGCGTAATATCATAAACTACAAGGTAGCTGAGAGTGAGGAAAGGTCTCTGAAATTATCCTTAAAAATTTAAATTTGAACTTCTTGTTAGGGCCGGTGTAGTTGGAGAAGGTTCTTAATTAAGAGCCTGTTTGGATGGGCTTATGCCTATAAGCTAAAAAATAAGTTGGGGTAGTCTAACTTATTTTTTTGGCTTATAAGCTGCTTTAGATAAAGTAAGTCAAATGGGCCCAATTATTTTTTTGAGCTTATTTTAAGCACAAAATGACTTTAAGCTGGCTAGCCAAACAATCAAAAAAGCTTAAAACAGCTTATAAGCAACTTATAAGCCAATCCAAACGGGCTCTAAGAGCACTTTGCCATTTATCTGAACTTGGGGTCACAGTAGCAATTCTTAAAATTCAAAGGGATGTGAATGGTAAGTTTGAAATATATGGAGACGTCCCTAAAATAGGCATTGCTACTTGGACGCTATCACTGGAGCTGTTTACATTAATCTGCAGGTATGTCATTTTGAGTTTTGATGTATTTTTCCTTTTGAAACTTTGTAATGCTTCACTGTTAAAGTTTGTATTAGAATTTGGTGCTTATCTGGTTCTTGAACATAATAACTCTCATCATTTAATTGGGTTTTTTTTTTTTTTTTTTTAAAATCTGAATTCCTTTTCCCTCTACTGTCCTTTTTCTTTTCTGTTTCTAGTTTTTGTTGCTTTTTGTGATTTGGGTTTCTGGTAATTCTGAAGAAGAAAAAAAAAAGAAAAAGAAATTGCATAGGCTATCTTTTAATACATCTTAATTTATCTAACAAATTATAAGAAACAAAAAGGTTATATCTTTAATTCACCTTTAATTGATTCTGTTCTTAAAGTGTACAACAAGAAGTCTTTTTTAGAATCCTACATTGGTTGAGGGTATGGATGATTTTGGATATTCGCCACGACATTTTTTTTTTTGGGGTTGAGTTAAGTCCTAGGTTCATTTTTCCCGACAAGGTATCGAGCCAGAATAATTTTGATGAAGAAGGTGAATAGGAGATATGTAGAACGTATGCACTACTCAGCCTATTTGGGAGGTGGTAATAACTGTTTATCAAAAACCTAGAAGAGGGGCAAAACAGAAATGTCTGGAAAACCGATATTCTAGGAATAGATGTTTTCAGATGATGAGTCACATGGAATGTAGGAACTACATTTAACTTTCTAAACTTATACTCCCTCTGTCTCAAATCTTTTTTGTTCTACATGCCCCTTAAGAAATATTAATTAGGAGGGGTATTTAACTAACTTTACCCTTATTTATGTCTAAGTTACAATCTATCTCCATTGAATGTTTACTCTATTTATATGTCATCTCCATTAATGACAAAATTCGTAGAAAAATAATTAATTGCGTCTTGAACTTCTAAAACGACAAATAATTTGAGACATCTATTTTTAGTAACCACGACAGATAATTTGAGACGGAGGGAATACTTGCATGCTAATAGTAATAGGAAATATTGCTTCCTAACATGATGATTGGTATGTCTTTGGAAGGGGTCAAAACTATAGTGGTTTAGAAAGATTCCTGTTGTTGGACTGCGTAGAAGTAATGCATGTTATAGTCGAATAATAAGCTCAACAAAGATGTTTGTTGCTTAGTAAATTGTTACCACTGCGAGTTAGAGCTTAGGTAAGCATATCATAGAATTTCAAGAAGAAGAGAAAGTATTCTTTGTATTTCTTGATAATTCACATCCCATGACAATGGGTATTTTTACAATAAGTCCTATAACTAAATAAAGAAAGAGAATATTACACAATCATTACATAATCAATCTATATCAATTACTCCTATAATTATGCTAGGAAATCCATATCAATCAACACTCCCCTTCAAGCTGGGGCAAAGATGTCGCACATGCCCAACTTGCAAACTAGTGTATGGAAAGTCCGTTTGGTGAGGCCTTTGGTAAACACATCAGCTAGCTGCTTTCCTAATGACACATAGAACAAACTCAAGACACCATCTGTAACTTTTTCTTTGTGAAGTGTCAATCAATTTCAACATGCTTTGTTCGGTCATGCTAAACTGGATTATGCGCTATACTGATTGCAGCTTTGTTGTCACAATATAAGGAAATCTCTCCCTTTTCAGACAATCTCAATTCCTCTAATAGCTTTCGTAACCATAAAAGTTCACAAACACCCTGAGCCATAGCCCTATATTCTGCTTCCGCACTTGATCTAGCAACAACACTTTGCTTCTTGCTTCTCCAAGTGACCAGGTTTCCTCCTACGAGTGTACAGTAACCGGATGTAGATCTTCGGTCATCTAGATATCTTGCCCAATCCGCATCTGTAAAGGCTTCTAATTTTGAGGTGACCATGTCTGGAGAAAAGTAGACCTTTCCCTGGCGCAGACTTCAGATACTGTAAAATGCGAAAGACAACTTCCATATGAGGATCTCGAGGATCATGCATGAACTGACTCACCAGGCTGACTGAATAGGCTATGTCTGGTCTAGTGTGAGAGATAAATGAGTCTTCCAACCAGCCTCTGATATCTCTCCTTATCAACTGACTTTCCAACTGCACTTTGTAGTTTGTGATTGCTTTCCATGGGTGATTCTGCTGGCTTGCAACCTGTCATACCAGTTTCTTTCAAGAGGTCCAGAAGATACTTTCTTTGGGAAATAAAGATTCCTCTATTTGATCTAGCAACCTCGATACCCAAGAAGTATTGCAATTTTCCAAGATCCTTGATCTCAAATTCTTGAGCCAACAACTTCTTCAATCGGGTCATTTCCTCCTTGTCATCTCCTGTCACTACTATGTCATCAACATAAACTATGAGAAGAGTGAGTTTACCCGTTTGATGTCTTATGAAAAGAGTGTGATCTGCATTGCTTTGTTGGTAACCGAAAGAGATCATTGCTTTGCAGAATTTGTCAAACCAAGCTCTGGGAGACTGCTTCAGTCCATACAAGGCTTTCTTCAGTCTGCATACCTTTCCTTGATTCTATTTATTACCAAAACCAGGAGGAATCTCCATATACACTTCTTCTTCTAAGTCTCCATGAAGAAATGCATTCTTCACATCAAACTGCTGTAAGTCCCAATCAAGATTAGCTGCAGAAGACAAAATAATTCTAATGGTGTTCATTTTTGCAACAGGGGCAAATGTCTCTTGATAATTCACTCCATAGGTCTGAGTAAATCCCTTAGCCAGCAATCTCGCTTTGAATCTTTCAATCGAACCATTAGCTTTATGTTTCACAGTGAAGACTCATTTACAACTAACTAGTTTTTTGTCTGGAGGTGGTGTGACAAGTTCCCAAGCTCATTCTTTGACAAGGCCTTCATTTCTTCAAGCATAGCTTGCTTCCATTTGGAATCTGCAAAAGCTTCCCTTTAATTTTGGGGAATAGACACAGAAGAAATAGACAAGGCAAAAGCTCTATAGGAGGGAGACAAAGAATTATAAGAGACAAAGTTAGATAAGGGGTGTTTGGTGCAAGATCCGACTCCTTTCCTGTGAGCAATAGGCAAATCTAACTCATTAGGAACTATAGATGACTCACCAGATGAAGAGGGTTCGGCTTCGGCAGATTGCATGATAGCTTCTTCTGCTCTATTCCTCCTTGGGTAAGTTATCAAATCAGGCCTATCCAAACGACCAACAGTCTTCCCCTGAATTCTTTCTCCAATTTCATTTTCTCTTGTTTCAACAATCGAATTAGGAAAAACCATCTCTTCTTCCTTATAATTCTCCCCGTGAAGAGGTGATGGTGTAATGCTGAAATAGTACTCAGATTCTCGAAAGGTAACATCCATGCTGACGAAGGTTCTCCGGGAAGGAGGGTGATAACATTTGTACCCTTTTTGTGTTGGAGAATATCCAATAAAGACACACATAAGAGCTCTAGAATCAAGTTTTCCGTCGTTCCTAGTGTGAATAAAGCAAACACATCCAAATATCTTGGGAGGAACAGTATAGTCATTTCTACCCTTTAAAGCTTTCAAAGGACTCTGAAAGTTGAGAGTTTTAAGTGGCATTCTATTGATGAGGTAGGCAACTACTAGAATGGCATCCCCCCAGTAAGGTTTCGGTAGTTTCATGGTAAACAAAAGGGATCTTGCTACTTCTAACAAATGCCTATTTTCCTTTCAGCAACCCATTTTGTGCACTAGTATAAGGCAACTAGTTTGGTGGATTATCCCAAAAGACTCTAAGTAAGTTCCAAAAGTTTTATTCATGTATTCTGTACCATTGTCAGTTCGAAAGATCTTTATCTTAGCCTCAAATTGAGTACAAATCATCTTATGAAATGACTGAAAACATGTGAAAACTTCACTTTTGGCTTTCAACAGATATACCTATGTTATTCTAGCGCAACAATCAATAAAAGTAACAAACCATCGACTACCAGACAAAGAAGGTGTTTTAGTAGGGCCCCATACATCAGAATGAATGGTCGAAAAAGGAATTGTGCTTTTATTGTACTCAGAGGATAAGAGTTTTTAGTGTGCTTGGCATATTCACAAGCATCACAAGACAAAGATTCAAACTCAGTTCTGGAAAATAAATTAGGATATAACCTTTTTAAAGCAAAAAAGGAAGGGTGTCCCAACCGTCTATGTCACTCCATTATTTCTTGGTTGACATCCTTATTTTTCCTAAATAATCCTGACCAGAATCTCGAGCTCCATTGATCAAATATAAGCCATCATACAATCTACCATTGCCAGTCTTCTTCGCCGTTTGAAGGTCCTTAAAAACACAATGATCAGGAAAGAATTTTACACTACAGTTTAGTGCTTTTGTGATAGCGCTAACAAATAATAAATTAACAGGAAAGTCAGGAACATGAAGAATGAATGATAAGGTAATATCAGGGGTACAAAGGAGTAAACCTGTTCCAGAGACAGGGGTTAGGGAGCCATTGGCTATTCGGACATAATCCCCTTTGGGACTAGGAGAGTAATTTTGGAGGCCTTTAGAAGAGCCTGTCATGTGTCTATTCGCACCAGAATCAATAATCCAAGAATTAAGCTGAGCATTAAAGGCAATACCTGACTCCACATAATTGAAACTAGCAGCACTTGAAGAGTCAAGTTTGTTCAAAAGACGACGAAGTTGTTGAACTTCATCCGGAGACAAAGTTTCTCCAGAAGTAGTGTCTCTAAACGTCTCCACATTTTCTGCAATATTAGACTGACCAGCATTGATTTGTGAAAGAGAACTATTATCTGCTCCCGTTGTATCTCTCTTAGTTTGAACAGTCATAGATCTAAATAATTTAGATGTGTTCCAATAAAGAAATACTTCACAAACAAATGCCGTGGGTAAACACTGTCGAAAAAAGAAAAAAATCTGAACCTGAAAAGTTGCCGGAAAACACGCCGGAAAAATCTGAAACAGTGGCTGTAGGTGCAAAATATCGCTGGAAAATAAAACTGCAGATCTCTAAAAAACAGTAGATCCCGGTGAAAAAAGGGCTGCCACGCCGGAACCTTAATTTTCGGTGATCGGAAAAAAAATCAAAAACTGGTAGGCTGACTCGGAATGTTTCAGTAACTGCAACGGAAGAAAAAAATTCTGAAAAACTGACCGGAAGGAGCTTGTGTTGTGGACAGCCACCAAGAGAGAGAAAACTCGACTTGAGAAAAAAAAGGAACCCTAGTGCTGCGAGGGAGATAACTCACCTCTAAAAGGCAGCAATGGCTCTGATACCATGTAGAATTTCAAGAAGAAGAGAAAGTATTCTTTTGTATTTCTTGATAATTTACATCCCATGACAATGGGTATTTATACAATAAGTCCTATAACTAAATAAAGAAAGAGAATATTACACAATCATTACATAATCAATCTATATCAATTATTCCTATAATTATGCTAGGAAATCCATATCAATCAACACATATTACTTTTTTAAGTGATAGATGTTGAGACTTGGGAGTTTTAAGAATCTGACTAACATTTTGGGTGGAAGGCCAGAGAAAATAAGGTCCTTATTTGATTGAGGCGGCATGCTAGAAGTTCTATAGATTACAACCACTTTCCTATCAGGGGACCTAGGTCAGCTAGTGAACTAATATATGAACCACTCGCTTTCAATATTATGACAGTTCATTACAATCCATCAAGTGTGTTATTGACTTGAGTTAAATCCTACAGTCAATGATTTCAACTCAGAAAAGAGTTACAACACTTCTAAGGTGGAAATTCCTATCGAAATGGGAAGAGTGTGATTATACTGGAGAGAAGATTCACAATGGAAATAGTGTTTATTATTCTGAGGTAGCATGCAGTAGACTGACACTCCCCCTTTATGTTTTCTTCTTTTGGTTAACGTGTGAAATTGATCTTAATTAGGGGCTTAGATTTGCAGCAATGTTTTGAAAAACAAAAGCCCAAGGAAGGTGTATGCCTTAAGGAGTGAGGTGAATGCATTTTGGGGATTGTTCTTCTAAGTGTATTGAATTGACAAGTGTGATCTGTAAGTACAGAAGTAATTGGAAATACTAGGGGTAAGAATGAGTAGATTTCGTTGTTGACTGGATATCGTATACGACCACCACTTATCAGGAAAAAAAAGAAAAAAAGAATACTGTATACGAGCACTAGGGGTGTTATCAGTGGAGAATCTACTCTAAAAAGAGAGCGAGGGAGAGGTAGAGGCTTGAAGTTCTTGGCTTTTATCAATTAGTTTGTTTATATCTCTAAAGATAATTAAGCCAGACAAATCAAATGGGCTTAAGATCATCACTAAAAGGTGGGGGCTTAACAGGACACGTAATCTTCATCAACAAAAACATTAAAAGGCACAAAAGAGAAAATAATAAGTGCCAAAAGGCATGTGCCAAAATGAAAAGATTTCTCACCCTAGAACCACAAATAAGGAATGCCTCATATGAAAAAAGGCATGAATATTAGCTGGAAATGTCTTAATTGATGCTCAACTTGTGTTGAGTTTGGACCTGACTATGACTTGGATGCCAAGATTTGATGTCCATCAGTCCATGTTGTTGGTCTTACCTAGTATCTCAACGGGAGGCCAGGGTAGTCCTTTTCAAACTCGGATAGCTATATTTTTGTCATGATGAATCAAGTACTCCTTCTGTTTCAATTTATGTGTCTCACTTTTCATTTTAGCCTGTTTCAAAAGGAATGCCACTTTCTATATTTAGTAGGTCCCAGTTTATGTGGCGGTGTTTGACTAGCATAAAGTTTTAGAATGAAAGGAAGATTTTGAAACTTGTGGTCTAAAACAAGCCATTGACATTTGTATGGCTATAAATCATCTTATTAAGGGTAAATGAAAAATTTTAATTAAGAAAGTATGACATTCTTTTTTTGGACAGACTAAAACTGAAAATATGACACATAAATTGGGACAGAGGGAACAACTCTTTAATTCCAATATCTCACATGGCCTGTTTAATGTTAGAGTGGGTTAGAGTCCCATACTCCCATATTGATTGGGAATGGACCGGTGGTTTGCTTATATGGACTTGGGCAATCCTCCTCTCATGAGCTAGCTTTTGGGGTTGAGTTAGCCCAGGTGTCATATCTTTACATGGTATTAGAGCCAGGTCTATTCCCGTTTGGGCTTCTGGTCCACGCTCTAGTTGGGCCTGGGCGTGAAAGGGGGGGGGGGGGTTAGAGTCGCACGTTGATTAGGGAACGGATTGGTAGTTTGCTTATATGGACTCAAGCAATCCTCTTCTTATGAGCTACTTTTGGGGTTGAGTTGGACCCAGGTGTCATATCTTTACATTTTAGACCCCAAGATTCGAAGGGCATTTTGGTATATTACACACATTTTTTGTTTTACACCACAAGATTTAAAAGTCTTTCTTAATTTCTTAAACTTCATGCTTAGTCAAACTAAGACAGATAAATGAAACGGAGGGAGTATGTTCCGAGAACACTTTGAGATAGTCTTGAGGAAGTATATTCTTTTTATCAATATCACTGGTAATACTCTGCTGCAACTGAAGAATAAGTTAAAGTTGTAAAAGAACACTATGATGGTCTACGTTTTGTCCATCAGGTTAAGATTGGTTTCAATTAGGTTAATTTGTTCTTCTCATATTTATTTTTTGTTCTACATTAGATTTTCATTTTTGGTTTCGGTCTATGGTCCAAAAGACTATACATAAGCATAGTTGGAATAATCCACTCGTCAATTCCAAGCTATTGCTATTATGATGGTTGATGCATCAGATCTCAAGCATCAGCATATTCTGTAGTGCATAAGTCTTTCAATAAAGGTAAAATGTCTTGCCTCTTTATCTGCAATGGCTGTTGTGCCGGTACTTTTAGATTTACCTGCAAGAAATTTATTTATCCATTTAGATTCATCTTTTTACCTTCTTGGTAGCTGCAATGGCTGCTCCATTGTCATAATGGTCCTTCTGATGTATCTAGAGATTAAGGAGTCTTTTTGGGGAATATCGACTTCTCCTGAACTTGGAGGATTTATATAATTAAACCATTGTTGAATTTCATTGTCCTCTTCTTTTACTAACAAGCAATCTTTTCTGGCAAACAGTCTGTTTAGGTTCCAAGCTTTTGTTCGCATTGGCAGGCCTATAACTTGTGGCCTTTGAGGCATGATCTTGGCATCGATACATCTCCTTCACAGGGTGCCCTTCTTTTAAAATGCTTCAATCTCTCTATAAATGCCAAAGAAACTTGTGTACAAAGATCAGGAAAACCAGCCTTTCAGTGCAGTTTGTGTCGACTAGCTGTGGCAGCAACATCCCAACTGATGAGAACAAGTCACTCATTAATTTGTGTCAGGGGAAGTCGCACGGTTTATCAAAAGAACCCATCATTAGTGAAGCAAAAGTACTCCAATTAGATACTGTTAAATGTTCAAAAGTTTCAGCTGTGATTGAGTTCTTCCGAAACCATGGGTTTTCTGCAAACCAAATGAAGAAACTAATTAGACTACGCCCTAAATTACTAGCATCGAAGGTAGAGAAAACCCTAAAGCCCAAGTTGAAGTACTTGCAATCAATTGGCTTTTCTGAAGATGAATGCAGTAAGATTCTCTGCATTAACCCCAACATACTCCTCAGTAGCATAGAGAAACAACTGGCTCCATCTTTTGATTCCCTGAAGATTTTCATGGGTAGTGAACTGCAAGCAATGGCTGCCATCAAACGAAGTCCTCAAATCTTTAATAATAAGATCGCTCATACTTTGAAGCAGACTGTACAGGTATTGCACCAAATTGGTATTCCTGATTCTCAAGTTCTAGAGTTTATACAAAAATCTCCTATTATCTTGACTATAAATCCCAAAAAGATGAGTAAGGTTGGCCTGAGACTGAAGGAAATAGGGTTTAATGTTACTTCTCCAGCATTTAGGGCAGCTTTTTCTGCAATGTCTGTACTTAGTCATTCCAAAATGGAAAGGAAATTGGAAACCTACAGAAGTATGGGCTTTTCGGATGGCGAGATCCTTAATATTTTCAGATTACAGCCAACTTGCATGTTCTATTCCGAGGATAATATCAGGGCAATTGTGGCATTCTATGTTGATAAACTCCATTTGAGCCGGTCACACTTGTCACAAAGGCCGGTTTTTCTATTGCGTAGCCTGGAGAGGAGGGTTATTCCGAGGTGTTCTGTCATGCAAGTTTTGTGGTCGAGAGGCATTATCTCGAAAATGGGCAAACTATCTTCAATTCTAATGATTAGTGAAAAGGACTTCTTAGAGAAGTATGTTACTAAATATGAAGCAGAAGTTCCTGAGCTGCTAGCTGCCTACCGTGGCGAACTTATGTTCGAAGAGTACAGTTTTCATTTGCGTGAAGTTCGTCAGATTTCAATGTCGAAGGGATCATCTCCAGAAACTAAAGCAGCTTAGTATTTGCACCATATGCTGTCCCGTATCTCTTCAGTTTTCTTGTTTTTTAGCATCTTTTGCTGTCACATTCTCGGGTTCGAAATGTATTACTATTTATGCTTCCTTTTTCCCATTTGCACATTCTCGGTTTTCTTGTTTTAGCTCCTTATAATGTGTTCGTTGAGGTACTCAGATCCTTTATTAATAAGCTTATGATGGAAATACTTTGAATGATTTTTCTACAATTGCAGATTTTTTTTTATTTCCAGACCCCACTTGTGGGACTACACTTGGTATGTTGTTATTGTTGCAGCAGATTCTTTTTATTTATTTTGGATGGCAAACATAAAAACTTCATGGCAACACCTAGCAAGAACAATGTCAGCATATAAGGTAGAAAAACACGTAGTCGTGAGTTATAGCAGTAAAATTTTGATATTATGGTATGTAATTTGATGAAGAATGTGACAAGAAAAGTTTTTTGAAGGAAGCTAAAGTGGGCATGATTGACTGCTAACCCCATGATGAAGATATGAAGAGACCGAGCAATAAAAAAAGAAAAAAAATGATGTATTCCCTATATAAAATGTCTTAAATGCAGTTACATTGGACAACACATTTTTACTCAATTAATATTTTCAACTATTTTAATTATTTTACTCAATTTTGATACAATAACTTTATCAATATGTTGTTTAAAATATCCAGAACACTATCCTAATTGGTCTAGAGAAAGTAAAGGTATTTTTTTTTTTTGAAAAAGGTGAATTATTCTCATGGCCAAATGGGTAATAAGTTTCAGCTTAGCAGAAGTTTGTAACTTCTTCCCACAATAGAAAAACTATCTTTGAGGCAGTAAACTACTTTTGCTTATGCTCAAAAGCATATTATTTTTCGAAGTCTCTGATTTCGAACTGACCATAAAAGATGTGGTGTAGTGGATATGACTGCTCCTCTCTTAATAGAAGTCTTAGATTCGAGTTTTGGGTATGAATCAATCCTCGATAGGAAACGATTCCCCCAGATGGGCACTACACGGTGCGAATCTGAATTTAGCCAGACTCTAATGGGGGTACGGGACAGGACACCAGGCCAGAAACAAAAAAAAAAAAAAAAAAGAAGAAAGTCCTAGAAATGAGAAAGTTCTTAATTTGCCATTTATCTAACCTTCGAGGTAAAATAGCAGTTCTTAAAAATCGAAAGGACCTGAATGCAAAATTTGAATATT
Organism: Lycium barbarum; assembly: GCF_019175385.1. Lineage (NCBI taxonomy): Eukaryota > Viridiplantae > Streptophyta > Magnoliopsida > Solanales > Solanaceae > Lycium > Lycium barbarum. The sequence continues at coordinate 69,612,665 of NC_083348.1, read as the reverse complement.
TAGTTTTTGTTCGTAAAATAGACGTGGAAGAAGTGTTAGCAATTTTTATTTTTCTTTACAAAATCTATGGCTTTGCAGCTCTTGAGGTAGTTTACTCACCTTGTTGGCCACTCTTATTGGGTATGTGATTTTCATTCTTTCTATGTTCATGTATTTTTTCTTTCGTAAAAAAATCAAAACTTGGGAATGTTTCACTGTTTCAAGTTTGTGTACATTGGATTTGATATAAATGGAAGAAACAACAGGAACTATATGCTATTATTTGGTGCTTATCTGTTTCTTGAACATATAAGTCTCATAATATTAATTTTTTCTCAGCAACTCTTTTAATTTACTGTTACTTCATCCTTTTCTTTTCTGTTCCTATTTATTTTTCCTTTTTCTTTCTTTCTTTCTTTCTTTGGGCTTCTGGTAATTCTAAATTGAAATGAAACAAAAAGGAAAATTGTATAGTCTATCTTTTAGTTCATTATTTTTTCTCCTTTTGTCATCCGAAAAAATTGAGAGCCTATTTTTTTTTGGATGACAAGGAACCACAGCCGCTACCCTTTGGGTGCGCACGGGGTAAACTCCTCTCCTGCCTGCAAACCACGCAGGAGAGATAACCGCACTAGGCAGGCCTGATGCGATGAGCTCGGCCAAAAATGAGAGCCTACTTATTCTATAAAGGTTCATAATTTTTAGAAAAAGTTGTATTTTTAATTCACCTTTGGATTCGGATTTGATTCTTTAAAGAGTAAAACATGAACTCTTTGTTAGAATCCTATATTGGTTTAGGATATGGGTTGTTATACGATTTTGGATAATTCTCGAACTCATGAGCTATCTTTTGAAGTTGAACTAGGTCCAGAAGTTGTTTTTCTCAATATGGTATCAAATTAGGCCCACTATGATAACAGTTTAAAATTGAGAGAAGTTATTTGAATCTATTATGTGTTTTTTAATTGTATGGTCCCTGAAGGTCAATATTATAAGTTGGAAAGGTATAATAGATTCAGGTTTAATTCCCAGAATGGTGAACAGAGTTACCTGGTACCTGTTGCTGGTGGGAGGTGTTAGGTCCTGTGGAATTAGTCGAGGAGAGCGCAAGCTGGCCCGGACACCACGGTTATCAAAAAAAAAAGAAAAAAAGATTCTACAGTGCTATCTGAAAAAAAGTATCTTTGTTGTCTTGCCATGGGACACACAGAACAAATGAAAGGTTGTTCGGATGAAATTTTATCGCTGAGAAATGGAACAGACAACATTCTGTGTAAGGCATTTGACCCATTTTTTGGTTCCAAAATATATCAGTCTTATTCATATCAACAGAATGTACCGTACTGGCATTGCGAAATTAGACATTGCAGGAATGGGAACTATTTACAATGGCATTATCTGTAAATTGCATAGAAACAGAAGATGAGCAGCAGTAGGGAAACCTCAGATTGAAAAATGTAGAGTCCATTTGCAACCTTACCAATTGCCAATGGCCTCTTCAGAGAAGGGCCTTGTATAGTACAAGAGCAATTGGTAAAGACAACAGAACATTGTAATTGATTGTGCAATTGATGTACTGAAATGAGGTTGAATTGAAAGGAAGGTACAAGAAAGATATTCTGCAAGACGATGTCTGAAGTCAGCTTTCGGGGACTATTAGAGACTACTTCTACTTTGTAACAATTGGGAGAGTAATAAGATAAGGAAATGGAAGGGAGTAGTTGAGAATAAATGCTTTTAGTTTCCAACAAACTTGGCAAAACATGTCATAAGCCTGATGTTGCATTACTCATTGTTGAGCCCCCATATTATGTCATTCATGTTCTGGATGTCTGGTCCAAGCATGCTAGAGTCTGACATTGATTGAGAGTATGTGTTGTAGTCTCTTTATATGGTCTTGGACAATCATCATCACATGAGTTAGCTTTTTGAGTTGATGTGAGTCCATATCTCTTTTCCTCAACACTTTCCTCTTGGTACTTATTGCAATAAAGTATTCAAACAAGGATAGTTTATGTGGAATTGTAGAATAACTTATTTATATAAAAAGCTAAAAATATTTTAGGATTTGGATTTGCACAACCAAATAATATTTGTGGAATTTAAACGGACCAAAGCATAGGGATGATTTTAATAAAATGAATAGAGGATATGATTTGAATAAGGTGAACAAGAGTTCTGGAGAACGTGTTGCACTATTCAGCCTATTTGGGTACTGGGAAGTAGAGGTAAGGCTCTCAAAAGCCTAGAGGAAGGGCAAAACAAGAATGAGAGATTTCGATAGAAATTTCTTGAAGTCTTAGAAAAGAATCCATGGCTACACTCGTTTTTTTTTTTTCCGACTTCTAAGTTCCTCTCTGTCTCCCTTTGCCAAATAGAGACTTCAAGAAGCTTATATTTATATCTTTACAAATAGTTGACCTTTTTTTTTTCTTAAAAAAAAAAGCCACGCTGCTTTTTAAAAAAAACGACACCAATATTCTAAGAGAAGATGTTTCCTAAAGAAATTAAAGAGTCTGTAGACCGATTTCTAACCACTCCAACCTTATCTTCCACTGTTTCCGTAGCTAGCTGGCAGTAGAAAAATTCAGTTTTTCTCTGGGTAGACCAGCAATGGTCTGAAGTATCGGCTGACATGCAGCACTTTGATTAAGACCAACCAGAGGTAATTCCTATCTGTGTTCAATTTCATCTTGCTGGAATGCCTTGTCATACTGTTTTGAACTTTGTTTGGAATTGGCACTGGATTTCTTATCCTTTGTCATCTGTTGTTCAAGTTGGATTTAATAATTGAAGTTTGAGAAACTTGTTTAAGATGGAGATTGAAAGTCAAAAAGACCCAAATTAGACTGAGCTACTGATTTCAGCTGCAAACAGAACTCACGCTTCGGGAAGTGGTAACTTGTTACCAGTAGGCAGGTTGGGGTAGGAAATAATCTGTGGTTGCCAAACCGAAGAGCTAGTTGTGGCTAATAATAATCAGATTTACCTAGAAGAAGATTTCTTCTCCATTTAGATTTTTTTTTTTTAAATTTCAAACAAACACAAGAAGATTCTTTTCCATTTCCTTTCCCTTACCTCAATTTTCTTGAAACAGGGATCTCCATTAATTTCTGATATTCAAACCCTCATTCTTTTTGATCTCTCTCTCTCTCTCTCCCCTTCTTCTTCTTTAAAGTAAAATATGTTATCTATTTTCCTCTGTCACTAGTCGAGTCTCAGTACACAGTCCTTTTTATATATTAAAAGGCATGTAATATTTTCTTTAACTCAAATTGTCAGCATTTTGGACTGCTAGTGTCTGGTCTATTGTCATAATGGTCCTTTTAATATGTCTGTAGAGACTAAGGAGTTTATCTGACAATATGACAGATTTTTGGTGAATATTGACTTTTCCTGAACTTGGCAGATATATATAATTACCATTGTTGTATTTCATTGTCCTATTCTTTCTGTAACAAACAGTCGTTTTTGGCAAACAGGCTGTTTGAGTTCTGAGTTCTTGTTTTGCATTGGCTGGCTTATAAGTTTTGGCCCTTGAGGCACGATCTTGACATCGACACATCTCCTTCACAGGGCTCCCTTATTTTAAAATGCTTCGATCTCTCTATAAATGCCAAAGAAACTTGTGTACAAAGATCAGGAAAACCAGCTTTTTGGTGCAGTTTGTGTCAACTAGCTGTGGCAGCAATACCCCAGCTGATGAGAGCAAGTCACTCATTAATTTGTGTCACAGGAAGTCACATGGTTTATCAAAAGAAGCCATCATTAGTGAAGCAAAAGTACTCCAATTAGAAACTGATACATGTTCAAAAGTTTCAGCTGTGATTGAGTTCTTCCAAAACCATGGGTTTTCTGCAACCCAAGTGAAGAAAATAATTAGACAACGCCCTCATTTGTTAGCATCTAGGGTGAACAAAACCCTAAAGCCCAAGTTGAATTTCTTGCAATCAATTGGCTTTTCTGAAGATGAATGCAGTAAGATTATAAGTTGTCAACCCTGCATACTTTCCAGAAGCATAAGGAACCATCTGGCTCCGTCTTTTGATTTCCTGAAGACTTTCATGGGTAGTAAAGTGCGAGCACTTGTCGCCATCAAACAATTTCCTCAAATCCTTGATTGTAATGTCTCTCGTTGGAAGCAGACTAAACAGATATTGGGCCAAATTGGTATTCCTGATTCTCAAGTGTCAGAGTTTATTCAAAAATCTCCTGTTATCTTGACTACAAATCCCCAAAAGACGAGTGAGGTTGGCTTGAGGCTGAAGGAAATGGGGTTTGATGTTACTTCTCCAGCATTTAGGACAGCTATTTGCAGAATGTCTAGAGTTGGTCATTCCAAAATGGAAAGGAAATTTGAAACATATAGAAGTTTGGGCTTTTCAGATGGCGAGATCCTTAATATATTCAGACTGCAGCCAATGTGTTTGTTTTATAGCGAGGAGCATGTCAGGGCAATTGTGGCATTCTATGTTGATAGACTCCATTTGAGCCCGTCACACTTGTCACAAAGGCCGGTCTTTCTATTGCGTAGCCTGGAGAGGAGGGTTATTCCGAGGTGTTCTGTCATGCAAGTTTTGTGGTCGAGAGGCATTATCTCGAAAATGGGCAAACTATCTTCAATTCTAATGATTAGTGAAAAGGACTTCTTAGAGAAGTATGTTACTAAATATGAAGCAGAAGTTCCTGAGCTGCTAGCTGCCTACCGTGGCGAACTTATGTTCGAAGAGTACAGTTTTCATTTGCGTGAAGTTCGTCAGATTTCAATGTCGAAGGGATCATCTCCAGAAAGTAAAGCAGCTTAGTATTTGCACCATATGCTGTCCCGTATCTCTTCAGTTTTCTTGTTTTTTAGCATCATTTGCTGTTTCGAAATGGATTGCTATTCCTGCTTCCTTGTTTGCCATTTGCTGTCATAGTCTCGGCTTTCTTGTTTTAGCTCATTATAATGTGTTCATAGAGGTACTAGGATCCTTTATTGGTAATCTTACGAGGGAAATAATTCGAACTATTTTTTTTTTCCCCCAATGGTACTCAAATCTTGATTCTTGACATATGCAGAAATGGTAGATTTCAAAAGCATTACCTAAAATTACTAGTACTAGTAAATAGTCAAATATTGAGCCTCCTGTTGAAGTACTCTTTAAATATTGGCCCTCAACATTGCAAGAGTACAACTCTTTGGCCATTTTCAACATTACAAGAGTGTCTTTGATTTTCTTCTGCCTACTGAAATGCTTGTCTTTGTAGTTGATGAATTTCTACAACTGGATTAAAATGTATATACCATTTAATCTACTTAAATATTGTTAAAACCAAAGTAATAATATTGGTAATTGCATAACTACTCATTTTTTACGTGTTGATTTAAATGTACTAAAATACATCATTCAATATAAATTAAAATTTCATTCCAGAAGAATGAAAAGTGACGATAGAAATAAACAACGAAAGTCAAGAAGAAAACTCTAATTATATTTTAGAGAAATGCATATTAGATTGATGATGAATAGTTCAATAAATAAAAGAAATTAGTAAAAAATATTTTTATCTTGAAAAAATTAATTTTCTGCTTACTTAAAATTTGCAACTTCTTTCTACAATAATAAAAAAAAAAAACTAATTTTATTGCTCAAAAGAAATTTATTATTTGCTATTAAGGCAAAAGTCTTGGATTCAAGTTCTAAAAATGAAAATGGTTCTTAATTTGCCATCTATCTAAACTTCGAGGCAAAACAGCAGTTCTAAAAATTTGAAAGGACCTGAATGCAAAATTTGAATATTTAATTTTCGTTCGTAAAATAGGCATGGAGGAAGTGTGAGTTTCATGTTTTTTGTATACAAATGTATGACTTTAAATCGATAGTTGCAGCACTTGCCATTCGTGTGTTTTTGAGGTTATGGTAGTTTACTCATTTGTTTGCCATTCTCACTTGGGTATGTCATTTTCACTCTTTCTATGTTGATGTATTTTTTCTTTTGTCAAAAATCAAAACTTAAGACTTTTTCAAGATTGTGTACATTGGGATTTATATAATGGAAGAAACAACAGGAACTATATATGCTACAATTTGGTGTTTATCTGGTTCTTGAACATAACTCTCATAATTTAACAGTTCTTTTTTTTTTTTTACCATTTTATCCAAATTCATTTTTCTCAGCAACCCTTTTACTGTTCTTCGTCATTCTCTTTTCTGTTTCTATTTGTTCTTCCTTTTTGTTTATGTGTGCTTCTGGTAATTCTAAAGTGAAAAAATAAAATAAAGAGGGAAATTGTTTGGCCTATCTTATGCTTCTGGTAGCTCATTATTTTTTCTCCTTTTGTCACCCAAAAGAAAAAAGGAAAGAATGGAAAATGAGAGCCTGCTTATTGTATAAGCTTATATAACTTTTTGAAAAAGTTGTATTTTTTATTCACCTTCAGGGGTTAAGATTGATTATTTAAAGAGTAAATAGTTGAGGATATGTATAATTTTCTGAGATATCTTTTGGAGTTGAGCTAGGTCCTAGGTTTGTTTTCCTCAATATGGTATTTGAGCTAGGTTTGTTTTCCTCAATATGGTATTCGAGCCAGAGACAATATGATTATAGACTAATATGGGAGAAATTGGCAAAGAAATCAAGTAGAATCCCTTATTTTAGAAGGAAAGGAGAGAGAGAATTTATTTCTGATTACCCGCAAGGGTGGATCAATTGGTTGAGCATGAGACTTTCATAATGGAGGTCTCAGTTTCGAAACTCCCTGCCTACGACAGTAGTGGATTTGCCTTCTTGGTCGAGCTCGTCGCACCAGGCTTGCCTAGTGCGGGTTACCTCTCCCGTGTGGTTTGCGGGCTATTGCACAGGAGCGGGGTTTACCTGTGCGCACCCAAAAGGTAGTGGCTGCGGGTTCTCTTGTCATTAAAAAAAAAAAAAATTCATTTCAGATTGGAAAAATGAAATATCCATACAGGCTGTCCACTATTTATATTTGTAAAATACACTGAAACAAAATGACCAGAAAATGATGGAGTTAAATGGCTCTAGAATGCAACATTGTCTCTCTCATAAATGTAGTCTATCTCAATGTGTTTCGCTCACACATGGCATACTAGGTTCTTAGCTATGTCTATGGCTAACTGACTGTCATAGTAAATAGGGACATGATTAGTGATTGAACAATCCAAATTATGAAGAATTCTACCAACCAAGCCACTTTTGCCATAAGCCCATAACTTTGCGCAAGGCTGTGTACTCTGCTCCTGCAGAGAAACGGTAGGTATTTCTTGGACTTCCAAGAAACAGGAGATCAACTAAAAGTAATATCAAAATCAGTAACTGATTTTTTTTTTTGATCTAGTAAATGTATTTCATTTCATAAACAGGCCATAAATCGCCGTATACAAAAAGTCCGCGCTAAGCCAGTGCAATAAAACCTAACTACAGATCGTGCAGATCCCGTATTATATCTGATCTTATTGAAATTTGACAAGAAGCCCAATCTGAACAACAAAGCAGCTAGCAAATATCTCAGTACATGTATAGCATTTAACATATGAGGATCCCTTGGATCCTTGAGAAATTGACTTAAGTATTGGACTGCGAAGGTGAGTATGCTGTTAAAAGTTCAATTTACCAACAAGCCTTCTGTATATAAAAGGATCATGAATGCAGTCACCTTCAGTTGGGGATAACTTGACTGAGAAACTCAAGGGAGTAAGCACACTAGTCAAGGAACCACAATTACATTCATGTAGAAGATCCTAAGTATACTTTAGTTGATTGGCAAGGTAACCCAGTATGATGCACCTCAAGCTCTAGAAAATAGTGCGGCATTTCAAGATATTTAATCTGGAACTGGTCATCCAAGAAAGACTTAAGAGCAAACATTTCAGGAATATTGGTATCATTCAACTAACAAAATATCATCTACATAGACTGTTAGAAAAACAATAGAATTTCCATAACACTTGGTAAATTAAGTAGTCATTATTGCACATAACCCCTGGACAATAAGGACTCAAAGTTTGGAAAATCATCGCCTAGAGCCCTGCTTCAACACTCAAAGAAACTTTTTAAGCTTACATCAAAGGAGTTGAAGAAGAAGGGAAATAAGTAGAAACAGTCAAACCGGGAGGTATATGCATGTAGACTTCATGGAAGTCACTATGAAGAAAAACATTATTTACATCTAGTTGATAGATTGTCCAACCCTTCTTGCTGGCAATAGTGAGAAGGCATTTGATGGTAGTGTTTTAATGACTGGTGAGGAAGTTTTAGTACAGTCTACACCTTCCTTTTGATAATCTCCATTATAACAAGCCTAGCCTTATAACTGTGTTGCCTTCTGAAAAAACTAGCCTTGTATCTTCATTATGACATTTGATTTATCTCGTTTACCCATTTACAAGGAATTATCTTCTGATCTTGAGGAAGAAGAACAATGTCACTAGTATGATTTGCATAAAGAGCTTGAATTCCTATGGCATAGCCTTTTGCCAAGCTGGATTAGAAGCAACTTGTTGGTAAAACTGAGGTTCTTGCATGTGAAGTTCAATAAAAGTAACCTTAGAAGTAATAGCAATGTGCGAACTTATATAGTCTTGAAAGTACGGAAGAGGATTGAAAGATTTAGCAGATCTTCTGAGAGCTACAAATGGTACATATTGTTGAACATTAGATCCATTTATTTACACGGTATCAGAGCAGGATCCATCCCAATTATTGTTTCCCGATAGTGGGCCCATTATTAAAAATTGCTTACTCACTAGATGTCCATCCCGGGGCGTGAGGTGGGGTGTTAAAATATCCCACATCGGTGGTTTAAGGGATGGGTGGACTCCTTATATGGACTTGGGCAATCCTCCCTCACAACCTAGCTTTCGGGTTGAGTTAGGCCCAAGATCCATTTCTTTACAATAGGCAACAGGGGAAGAAATAGGCAAAGTATCTGAAGCTGGACTAGAAGGAGAAGGGGTAGAAGATGACGGAGTAGCAGGAGGAGGCTGGGATTCAACACAAGGTGAAGTTGAAGCAGGAGAAGAAATAGGAAGTTGAGAGGAAGAGAAGCGATAAGGAAAGACTTGTTCATGAAAGGTAATATCCCTGGAGTAGAAGATGGAGTGAGAGAAAGATTTAGGAGTCTGCATCCCTTTTTAACTGAAAGATGCCCCCAAAATACACAAGCAACTGCCCTTGGCTAAAACTTTTTCCTACCATATTTAGGTAGAGTTGCAAATTAGAGACAACCAAAGAACTTAAATGATCATAAGATGGAGGAGAATCATTGAGTTTGTCAAAAGACGATAAATTTTGTAATACTGAGGAAGGAAATCTATTGATGAGATAGGTGGCAGTGAATACGTAATCCCCCATCACTTTATATGAAGCCTAGATTGATATAAAATGAATTTTCATTCTAAAAAAAATGTATAAAAAGGGATTTATTGGTTTCAAGTAGATGCTGGTGCTTTCTCTCTACCACTCCCTTTTATTGACGAGTATGAGGAACTACAGTTTGATATAAAATGCCAGATTTAAAGAAGAAAGCGGAGGCTTCAGATCTACTGCCTAACTCATATGCATTGTCAGATCTGATGATTTTGATAGAGGCTTGAAAAGGGTTCTCTACCATGAAAACAAAAGCTTTTTTTTTTTTTTTTTTTGAAACTGGTAACTGTAAGAAAACAAAAGTTTTAATGATGGATAATGAATTGTTTTAGTAAGAAAGAAGGTGTGTCCATGTCACTCTTGTATAATCATCTATAATGGTGAGAAAATATCTGACTCATTGTGTGTTTTAAGATTGTATGGTCCCCAAAGGTCAATATGTATAAGTTGGAAAGGTATTGTAGATTTTGTAGTGCTATCTGAAAAAAGCATCTTTGTTGTCTTGCTACGGGGCACACAGAACAAATGAAAGGTTGTTTGGATGAAATTTTATCTCTGAGAAAAGGAACATACAGCATTTTGTATAAGGCATGTGACACCCTTTTTGGTGCCAAAAAGTATCAGTCTTATGCTTAGTAAAAGAATTTACAGTATTGGCATTGCAAAAATAGACATTGCAGGAGTGGAAACTATTCACAACGGCATTATCTGTAAATTGCATAGATACAGAAGAATGAGCAACAGTAGCAGAAACCTCGGATTCACAAATGCAGAGTCCATTTGCAACTTTATCAATTGCCAATGGCCTCTTAGAGAAAGGGCCTTGTATAGTACAAGAGCAATTGGTAAAGACAATAGAACATCGTAATTGATTGAGCAATTGATGTACTGAAATGAGGTTGAATTGAAAGGAAGGTACAAGAAATACATTCTGTAAGACGATGTCTGAAGTCAGCTTTAGGGAACTAGTAGAGACTACTTCTACCTTGTAACCATTGGGAGAGTAATAAGATAAGGAAATGGAAGGGAGTAGTTGAGAATAAACGCTTTTAGTTTCCAAGAAACTTGGCAAAACATGTTATAAGCCTGATGTTGCATTACTCATTGTTGACCCCCCATATTATGGCATTCATGTTCCAGATGTCCAGTCCAAGCATGCTAGACTCCCACATTGATTGGGAGTATGTGTTGTAGTCTCTTTATATGGTCTTGGACAATATCATCGCATGAGTTAACCTTTTGGGTTGATGTAAGTCCATATCCTTTTTCCTCAAACACTTTCCTCTTGCTACTTATTGCAATAAAGTATTCAAACAAGGATAGGTTATGTGGAATTGTAGAATAAATTATTTATGCAGAAAGCCAAAAATATTTTAGGATTTGGATCTGCACAACCAAATAATATTTGTGGAATTTAAATGGACCAAAGCATAGGGATGATTTTAATAAAATGAATAGGATATGATTTGAAGAAGGTGAACAAGAGGTCTGTAAACGTGTTGCACTATTCAGCCTATTTGGGAACTGGGAAGTAGCTGTAAGGCTCTCAAAAACATAGAGGAAGGGTAAAACGAGAATGTTCGGAGACCAATATTCTAAGGAAAGATGTTTCCTAAAGAAACATATATATACTTCCTCACAGTTGCCTAAAGAGTCTGTAAAACAATTTCTAACCACTCCAACCTTATCTTCCACTGTTTCAATAGCTAGCTGGCAGTAGAAGAATTCACTTTTTCTCTCGGTAGACCCGCAATGGTCTGAAGTTTCCACTGACATGCAGCACTTTGATTAAAACCAACCAGAGGTAATTCATATCTGTGTTCAATTTCATCTTTGCTAGAATGCCTTGTCATACTGTTTTGAACTTTGTTCAGAATTGACACTGGATTTCTTATCCTTTGTCATCTGTTGTTCAAGTTGGGTTTAATAATTTAAGTTTGAGAAACTTGTTTAAGATGGAGATTGAAAGTCAAGAAAACTAAATTGGACTGAGCTATTGAGTTTATTGCAAACAGAACTCACACTTTGGGAAGAGGTAACTGGTTACCAGTAGGTAGGTTGGGGTAGGAAAAGATCTTTGGTTGCCAAACCGAAGAGCTAGTCGTGGCTAATAATAATCAGATTACCTAGTAGAAGATTTCTTCTCCATTTAGATTTTTTTTTTAATTTCAAACAAACACAAACAAGAAGATTCTTTTCCATTTCCTTTCTGTTACCTTTCTCTTTTCTCTTTCTCTCTCCTAGGGTTTGTGACAGCCCTATACCCACCCCTATTCTTCTCCTATCTTCCTTTTCTTCTTTTCTCTTCTCTCGTCTCCTTCTATCTGGTCCGACAGATTCAAGCTTCCCGCCGTGAACAGTATTTCAGGCGTGAACAGTGATTCCGGCGTCAGCAAGTTCTGTCTAACTGGAGTTGGTACCTCCGGTTTTTTAATTTTTTTTTTTAATTCTCTGTATTTTATCCTTGCTGCTAATTTGCATTCTTACATTACTTATTTCGTTCTTGTCGTAGTAGTTACACTTTCATCTAGATTAGTACTAACTTCTATTTTAGTATTGATTACTGCCTGGTCGAGTAGTTTATATTTGCTTTACTGGCTTTGGTAGACGATGGTGGACTAGGGTCATGTTCTCGGATAGGGGTGAGGGTTAGAGGGGGTAGGTGGGTTAAGAGAGTCTCTAGTCTACGAATAGGGTCTTGGAATATTGGGACTCTAACGGGGAAGTCCATCGAACTAGTTAAGATTCTTAAGAAGAGGAAGATTAATATAGCTTGTGTCCAGGAGACTAAATGGGTAGGATCCAGGGCTCAAGATGTGGATGGGTATAAGTTATGGTTCTCAGGTAGGTCGAGGGATAGGAATGGGGTAGGCATTTTATTAGATAATGACTTACGAGAACAGGTGGTAGGGGTTAAGAGAGTCAGCGATAGGTTGATGACGATTAAGCTGGTTGTTGGAGGGTTTATTTTGCACATTATTAGTGCTTACGCGCCGCAAGCGGGCTTGGGCGAGGAGGAGAAAAGACGTTTTTGGGAGGATTTGGACGCGATGATGGGAAGTATACCGTCCACTGAGAAGCTATTCATCGAAGGAGATTTCAATGGGCACATTGGGTCAATTTCAGAGGGATATGACGATGTGCATGGAGGTTGTGGTTTCAGGGACAGGAACGGAGGAGGAGTTGCACTGTTGGATTTTGCAAAAGCCTTTGGGCTGATGGTGGCCAATTCGAGTTTCCCGAAAAAGGAGGAGCACTTGGTAACCTTTCGTAGTTCGGTGGCTAAGACGCAGATAGACTTTTTACTCCTTAGGAAGGACGATAAAGGTCTTTGTAAAGACTGCAAGGTGATCCCGAGTGAGAATCTAACGACCCAGCATAAGCTCTTGGTGATGGATTTAGAAATCAGGATGAGGAAGAGAAAGAGGGTCGTGGACGACAGGCCTAGGATCAAATGGGGGAGTTTGACCATGACGGGTGCCCTGGAGATGGGGGAGAAGTTGAGATCTATGAGAGCCTGGGAGAGTAGTGGGGAGGCGACCAATATGTGGGATAGGACGGCCAGTTGCATTAGGGAAGTAGCTAGAGAGGTGCTGGGGTTCTCGAAGGGTAGCCGTGGTCGGCACCGAGGGGACTGGTGGTGGAATGGAGGAGTTCAAGAGAAGGTGGAAGCAAAAAAGGTGGCGTATGCGAAGTTGGTAGACAGCAAGGATGACGAAGAGAGGCAAACGAATAGGGAATTGTACAAGATGGCGAGGAAGGAGGCAAAGCTAGCGGTTACGGCGGCAAAGACAGCAGCTTTTGAACGCCTGTATGCAGAACTAGAGGACAAAGGCGGGGATAAGAAGTTGTACAGACTAGCCAAGGTGAGGGAGAGGAAAGCGCGTGACTTGGATCAGGTGAAGTGCATCAAGGACGAGGATGGTAGGGTACTAGTGGAGGACGCTCTCATTAGACGGAGATGGCAGTCGTACTTCCACAAACTCTTGAACGATGGAGGGGACAGAGATATTGTGTTGGGAGATTTGGAGTACTTCGAGAGGTGTCGTGATTTTGGATATTGTAGGAATATAAAGGTTGAAGAAGTTAAGGGTGCTGTTCGTAAGATGAGTAAGGGAAGAGTGACCGGGCCCGATGAGATTCCGGGGGAATTTTGGAAGACTGCAGGCAGGGCAGGTTTAGAATGGTTGACTCGACTCTTTAATGTCATCTTTAAGACGACTAAGATGCCCGAAGAATGGCGATGCAGTACAATGATTCCATTGTACAAGAACAAGGGCGACATTCAAAGTTGCAACAACTACAGAGGGATCAAGCTGATAAGCCACACTATGAAAGTGTGGGAAAGGGTGGTGGAGATGAGGGTGAGGAGAGGCGTGTCTATCTCAGAGAACTAGTTCGGATTCATGCCGGGGCGCTCGACTATAGAAGCTATTCATCTTGTACGGAGACTGGTGGAGCAATACAGGGAGAGGAAGAGGGACTTGCACATGGTATTCATCGACCTAGAAAAAGCATACGACAAAGTGCCGAGAGAGGTTCTATGGAGATGCTTGGAGGCTAGAGGTGTACTTGTGGCGTACATTAGGGTGATCAAGGACATGTATGATGGGGACAAGACCAGGGTAAGGACTTTGGGAGGAGACTCAGAGCACTTCCCAGTGGTGATGGGGCTGCATCAGGGATCAGCTCTTAGCCCATTTTTATTCTCCTTGGTGATCGATGGATTGACGCGGCAAATTCAAGGTGAGGTGCCATGGTGTATGTTATTTGCAGATGACATAGTCCTGATTGACGAGTCTCGCAGCGGGGTTAACGCTAAGCTGGAGGTTTGGAGACAAACTCTGGAGTCTAAAGGGTTCAAGTTGAGTAGGACCAAGACAGAGTACTTGGAGTGCAAGTTCAGTGATATAGTACATGAGGCTGACGTGGAAGTGAAGCTTGGCACCCAGGTCATACAGAAGAAAGATAGTTTCAAGTATCTTGGGTCTATTATACAAGGAAATGGGGAGATTGATGATGACGTCACACATCGTATTGGTGCAGGATGAATGAAATGGAGGCTTGCCTCCGGAGTGTTGTGTGACAAGAAGGTGCCACCGAAACTTAAAGGCAAGTTCTACAAAGTGGTGGTTAAACCAGCTATGTTGTATGGGGTGGAGTGTTGGCCAGTCAAGAAATCTCATGTTCAGAAGATGAAAGTGGCGGAAATGAGAATGCTGCGATGGATGTGTGGGCACACTAGGAGTGATAGGATTAGGAATGAAGTCATCCGAGACAAGGTTGGAATAGCCTCAGTGGAAGACAAGATGCGGGAAGCGAGGCTGAGATGGTTTGGGCATGTGATGCGGAGAGATGAAAATGCCCCAGTGCGGAGGTGTGAGAGGTTGGCCAGTGACGGCTTGAGAAGAGGTAGAGGTAGGCCGAAGAAGTATTGGGGGGAAGTGATTAGACAGGACATGGCGCATTTCCTGCTTACGGAGGACATGACCTTAGATAGGAGGGTATGGAGGACTCATATTAGGGTAGAAGGATAGTAGGTAGTCGCGTTTATCCTCCCTTGAGAGTAGTTATGTTGTTGTATAGTTTCTTGTCTCTTGATTTCTGCGAGTTTCTGCGAGTATCTGTTGGTTTATAATGGCTTATTTACCTTTATTGTTTTCATTTTCATAGTTATTTATAGCAGTTAATTCTCCTTTTACCACGACTTTCTTGCTTTGTTATTCCTTGCTTTCATATTGTTTTCGATACGCTTGATCATATCTAACCTTTTGTCTTGTCTTGTCTTTCTTTCTCTCCTCTCTTGAGCCGAGGGTCTTTCGGAAACAGCCGCCCTACCTTTCAAGGTGGGGGTTAGGTCTGCGTACACTCTACCCTCCCCAGACCCCACATAGTAGGATTATACTGGGCTTGTTGTTGTTGTTGTTGTTGTTCCTTTCTGTTACCTCAATTTTCTTGAAACGTGGATCTCCATTAATTTCTGATATTCAAACCCTCATTCTTTTTTATCTCCCTCTCTCTCTCTTCTTCTTCTTCTTCTTCTTTAAGGTAAAATATGTCACTATCTATTTTCCTCTGTCATTAGTCGCGTCTCAGTACTCATAGTCCTCTTCCTCTTGCTCTCTTGGTCCGGCAAGGAGTGTCCAACAGGGTATCAACCACACAGATCTCTTGCTTTACTCTTTCGTATGACTGCCTCATCCTCAATTCACCTTTCCCATTGGTTTTAATATCATTATTTTTTCTGGTCTTACTTGTGACTCGTTGCTCTCTCATCTCACTTTCTCATGGTTACCAACAGAGACTGTAAAACTATTTCTGATCTCTCAAGCATTATCTTCCACCTTTTCCTTAGCTCGCCAGCGATAGAGGAATTCAATCTCTCTTGGTAGCCCAGCAATAGTCTGAAGTATCTGACTAACTGCAGCAATTTGATCAAAACCAAACAGAGGAAACTCATCTTTTGACTTCATTCTTAATTTACTGGTCTGTCTTGTCATACCGTTCAGACTTCTGTTTGGGATTGAGGGATTGGCATTTGGCTCTAGATTATTTAATTTTTTTAGTCTTTCGTATAAGTTGGATATGATAACTACAGTTTGAGAAACTGGTTACACATGGAAACTGAAATTCAGAAAACCCAAATGCTGGACTGAGTTATTTTTGTTTGGTAGCACATCAAACACAAACACACTTCTGGAAATTATATTGATGTGTTTGAAGAAAATGTTCTTACGATCTTACGATTTTTCGCTTTTTTCGTTTCATACACATGCTATTATGCATCTTGTTATTCACATTTATATATTGAAAGGCCTGTAATATTTTCTTTAACTCAAATTGTCAGCATTTTGGACTGCTAGTGTCTGGTCTATTGTCATAATGATCCTTCTAGTCTGTTGAGACTAAGGAGTTTATCTGACAATATGACAAATTTTTGGTGAATACTGACTTTTCCTGAACTTGGCGGATTTATATAGTTACCACTGTTGTATTTCATTGTCCTATTCTTTCTATAACAAACAGTCGTTTTTGGCAAACAGGCAGTTTGTTTTTGGCTGGCTTATAAGTTTTGGCCCTTGAGGCACGATCTTGGCATCGACACATCTCCTTCATAGGGCTCCCTTCTATTAAAATGCTTCAATCTCTCCATAAATGCCAAAGAAACTTGTGTACAAAGATTAGGAAAACCAGCTTTTTGGTGCAGTTTGTGTCAACTAGCTGTGGCAGCAATACCCCAACTGATGAGAGCAAGTCACTCATGAATTTGTGTCACATGAGGTCACGTGGTTTATCAAAAGAAGCCATCATTAGTGAAGCAAAAGTAATCCAATTAGAAACTGATACATGTTCAAAAGTTTCAGCTGTGATTGAGTTCTTCCAAAACCATGGGTTTTCTGCAACCCAAGTGAAGAAAATAATTGGACTACGCCCTCGTTTTTTAGCATCGAGGGTGAACAAAACCATAAAGCCCAAGTTGAATTTCTTGCAATCAGTTGGATTTTCTGAAGATGAATGCAGTAAGATTATAAGTGCTAAACCCTGCATACTTGATAGAAGCATAAGGAACCATCTGGCTCCATCTTTTGATTTCCTGAAGACTTTCATGGGTAGTAAAATGCGAGCACTTGTTGCCATCAAACATTATCCACAAATCCTTGATTGTAAGGTCTCTCATTGTTGGAAGCAGACTGTACAGATATTGGGCCAAATTGGTATTCCTGATTCTCAAGTGTCAGAGTTTATTCAAAAATCTCCTGTTATCTTGACTACAAATCCCCAAAAGATGAGTGAGGTTGGCTTGAGGCTGAAGGAAATGGGGTTTGATGTTACTTCTCCAGCATTTAGGACAGCTATTGCCTCAATGTCTAGAGTTGCTCATCCCAAAATGGAAAGGAAATTTGAAACATACAGAAGTTTGGGCTTTTCAGATGACGAGATCCTTAATATATTCAGATCGCAGCCAAATTGCATGTTTTATACCGAGGAGAATATCAGGGCAATTGTGGCATTCTATGTAGATAGACACCATTTTAGCCTATCACTCTTGTCAAAAAGACCGAATTTTCTTTTGTGTAGCCTGAAGAGGAGGCTTATTCCTAGGTGTTCTGTCATGCAAGTTTTATGGTCAAGAGGCACTGTTTCAGAATTTGGCAAGCTATACCCAAAACTAATGATGAGTGAAAAGGACTTCTTAGAGAAGTATGTTACTAAATATGAAACAGAAGTTCCTGAACTGCAAGCTGCCTACAGTGGCGAACTTATGTTCGAGGAGTACAGTTTTCATTTGCGTGAAATTCGTCAGATGTCAATGTCAAAGGGATCATCTTCAAAAACTAAAGCAGCTTAGTGTTTGCACCATATGCTGTCCCATATCTCTTCGGTTTTCTTGTTTTATCATCATGTTCTGTCACATTCTCGGTTTTGAAATGTATTGCATTTTTGCTTCCTTTTTTTCTATTTGCTGTCACATTCTTGGTTTTCTTGTTTTAGCTCCTTATAATGTGTTTATAAAGATACCAGGATCCAGTATTGGTAAGCTTAATGGTTTTTCTACAACTGCATGTGTTTTTCTTTGGACGACAAACATAAAAATTTCATGGCAAAACCTTGCAAGAGCTATACCAGCATATAAAGAGTAGAAAAGCAGTTAGTCGTGAGTAAATAGCAGTTTTGACATTCAAATAGAATATGGTATCTAATTCGCTGATGGATGTGAAAAGGAAAAGTTTTCTGAAGGAAGCTAAAAGGTGTGTGATTAACTGCTAACCCTGTGACGAAGATATATATGAAGAGAGCGAGACATGAAAATGGAAAAATAATGATAGGTATATAATATGCTTTAAAACAATGAGATAAGGGTCAAAATGTGAGCAAGGAAGGTCATTTAATCCCTGTTTAGCTACTTTAAGTATATATTTAATATTTTTTCTTAATTATTTACCAAATATCAGAAAATATTTTTGTCGAAAATATCAATTTAAAATAAAATTTTCTTTTCAAAAGCATGAGAAGAGATTTTCACCAAAAATATCAATTTAAAATTAAAATTTCATTTCAAAAGCACGAGAAGAGACGATAGAAATAAAAAACTGAAAAGAAAAAAGAAAGTTGTGATTATATTTCAAAGAAAAGCATGTTAAATTAATGAGGGATAGTTCAATAACTGACAAATTTTGGTATGGATAGTTTCAATTCATCGAATATATCATTATAACTTCTTTGTACAGTAGAGAAAATAATTTTGAGGCGGAAAACTATTTTCTACTTATGCTCAAAACTCAAAAATACCTTCTTTTTTTTTTGTTTTTTTTAACCTAGCACTTGAAATTATCAAAAAAATACGAGTAATATTTTAAATATTGAACCTTTACCAAACATGCTATTAAGGGTCTAAAGCAGATGTCTCTGAATTCAATTCCTATAAATGTAAGACTTGTTAATTTGCTATTTATCTAAACTTGGAGGCAAATTAGCAATTTTTAAAAGTCGAAAGGATCTGAATACTAAAGTTTGAGCTTCATTTTTTCCCCCTCTAAAATCTATGTCTTTAAATCAACAGTTGCAGCTCTGCATTCTTGAGGTATCTGATTTTCACTCCTTGTACGTTGATATATTTTTATTCTTTTTTTAAAAAATAAAAACTTGGGAATGCTTCACTGTTCAAGTTTATATATATTGGATTCATATAATGGAAGAAATAACAGGAACTATACGCTATTATTTGGTGCTTATCTGCTTCTTGAACATAAGTCTCATAATATAACTTGTTTGTTTTTTTGGTCCTTTTTTTTTTTCATTTTTCTGAGTAACCCCATTTTTTTTTACAATATATTTTTAATTCACCTTTGGATTCGGATTGATTCTTTAAAAAGTAAAACATGAACTCTTTGGTAGAGTCCTACACTAGTTGAGGATATGTGTTGATATACGTTGATATACGCTTTTCTGGATAATTCTCAACTCGTGAGCTATCTTTCGGAGCTGAGCTAGGTCCTAGGTATGTTTTTCTCAGTATGGTATTCGAGCCAGACCCACCATGATAACAGACTAAAATATGAGAGAAATTGGCAAATAAATCAAGTAGGAATATCTATAGAGGCTGTCCACTATTTAGGTTTTTAAAATTCACTGAAATAAAATGACCAAAATGAACTATAAAATGATTCACAGGTTTCTGAATCTGGGCTGGACTTGTGACTGATATCTATATAGGCTCTTGCATGAATTTTGCCAAGCAGGATTAGAAACAACCTGTTGGTAAACTGAGGCTCTTGCATCTGAAGTTATCTTAGAAGTAGAAGCAATGTGAGAACAAGTATAGTCTTGAAGTTAAGGAGAAGGATTGTGTGTTGAGAATATAATTAAATAAATAAAGTATGCTCTCTCTAACACCTTAAGCTTTTAGATGGGATGATGTCATGGTCACACACTTTAACATGGTATCAGAGCAGGCAGAGTTCTCACCTATGTTGCTCGAACTCTATAGAAATGTCGACGGGTGCGTGTCAGATCCTCCAAAAGTAGTGCATTTTTGAAGGATCCGACACGGGTGCGGCAACATTTTTAAGGATTCCGAGCAATATAGGTTCTCACTGCCACCCATTCCCAAAATGAATTTTTACGTGTTTGGCCATGAAAAAGAGAATCAAGGTCGCATGTGAGGGGGCATGTTGAGAATATAATTAAATAAATAAAGCATGCTCTCTCAACTTAAGCTTTTAGATGAGATGGTCACACGCTTTAACAGATTGAAAGATCAAGATCTGGCAGATGTTTTGAGAGGTACAAATGGTACATATAGTTGAACATAGGAAACAAGGAAGAAACATGTGAAGTATCTGAAGTTGGACTAGAAGGAGAAGGGATAAAAGATGACGGAGAATCGAGAGAAGGTTGGGATTCAACAAAATGTGAAGTTGGAGAAGGAACAAAAAACAAGAGATTGACAGGAAGAGAGGTAATAAGGAAAGACTTGTTCATGAAAGGTAACATCCCTGGAGTAGAAGATAAAAGTGAGAAGAAAGATTTAGGAGTTTGTAGCCTTTTTTACCTACAGGATACCCCAAAAACACACATGCAATTGCCCTTGGTTGAAATTTTTTCCCTACCATGTTTAGGTAGAGTTGACAACCAACGGATTTCAAATGATCATAAGATGGAGGAGAACCATTGAGTATCTCAAAAAAAAATTGTAATACTGAGGAAGGAAATCTATTGATGAGATAGGTGACAGTGAATACATAATCCCCCAATACCTCAAAAGAAGCCTAGATTGATATAAAAGGCCTGCAGAGAGATTTCACGTAGATGCTTGTGCTTT
Organism: Lycium barbarum; assembly: GCF_019175385.1. NCBI lineage: Eukaryota > Viridiplantae > Streptophyta > Magnoliopsida > Solanales > Solanaceae > Lycium > Lycium barbarum. The sequence continues at coordinate 69,591,994 of NC_083348.1, read as the reverse complement.
CTTTCTACCACTCTATTTTGTTGAGGACTGTGAGGAACTCCAGCTTGATATAAATGTCAGATTTAGAGAAGTCTCAGAAGAAAGTGGAGGTTTTAGAGCTTCTGCCTAATTCATATGCATTGTCAGATCTGATGGTTTTAATGGAGGCCTGAAAAGGGTTTTTGCCCGTGAAGTAAAAAGCTCTAATGATCGATAATGAATTTTTTTTGCGAGAAAGTTGGTGTCAGTGTTGTCAAAGGCGCGCTTAAAGTGCGTTTAAGCCCTGAAGCGAGGCTCAAAACATGTTGATTGCTTCGCCTCGCTTTATTTGCGCTTCAGTGTCATCAACAAGGCTCTAAGACATAGTTTTCCTTGACAATAAGCCTCTCTTGAAGAGGTGACACTAGATAATTGATATTTCACTTTATCGCAATGTTTTTACAATTTCTTTGTCCATATATTTGTTGTTCATGCTTATTATTATTAGTCTTGGACTAAACATATATATATTTGTGTTTTTTCACCATTGCGCCTTTTTTCATTAAAGCCCACGCTTTATTTCCGCTTTGCGCTTAAAGCCCCAGCTGACCTTAGAGTTTTTTTGTGCTTTTCGCTTTTAATAACACTGGTTGGTGTGTCCATGTCAGTCTTGTATAATCATCTACAATGGTGAGAAAATATCTAATCCATTATGTTTAAGATTGTATGGTTCCTAGAGGTCAATATCTATAAGTTGGAAAGGCATAATAGATTTTATAGGCTATATGAAAAAGGCATCTTTTCTATCTTGCCATGGGACACACAGAACAAATGAAAGGTTGTTTGGATGAAATTTTATCCCTGAGAAAAGGAATAGACAACAATCTGTTACAAGACACGTGACCAAAAAATACCAGTCTTATTCATATCAACAAATTGTACAATACTGGCATTACAATAATTTACGTTGCAGGAATGAAAACTATTTACGATGGCATTATTTGTAAATCGCATAGGAACAAAAGAATGAGCAGCAGTAGCAGAAGCTTTGGATTGAAAAATGTGAAGTCTATTTTCAGCCTTACCAATTACCACTGGCATCTTCAGAGAAGGGCCTTGGATAGTACAAGAGCAACTGTTAAAGACAACAGAACACATGTAACTGATTGAGCAACTGATGTACTGAAATGAGGTTGAATTGTAAGGTACAAGCAAGACATTATGTAAGACAATGTCTGAAGTCAGTTATAGGGAACCAATAGATACTACTTTCACTTTGTAATCATTAGGAGAGTAATAATATAAGGAAATGAAAGGGAGCAGTTGAAAAAATGCTTTTAGTTCCCGAGAATCTTGACCAAACATGTCATTAACCTGATGTTGCATTACTCAGTATTAGCCCCCATTATGTTATTCATGTTCTGGATGACCAGTCCAAGTATGCTAGAGGCCCATAGTGGCTGAGAGTATGCATGGACCAAAGGTTGATTTAAGTCCATATCCTTTTTCTTCAGCACTTTCCTCTTAGTACTTATTGCAATAAAGTATTCAAACAAGAATAGTTTATGTGGAACTGTAGAATAACTTATTTGAGCAAAAGGCTAGAAATATTTTTGGATTTGGATCTGCACAATCAAATAATATTTGTGGAATTTAAATGGACTAAAGGTCCAAGCATAGGGATGATTTTGAATAAAATGAATAGGATATGATTTTCAAGAAGGTGAACAGGATGTCTGTAGAAAGTGGTAATAAGGCTCTCAAAAACCTAGAGGAACAGCAAAACAGGAATGTTTGAAGACGAATATTCTAGGAAAAAGATGTTCCCAGGTCATCTGGTGACATGGAATGTAATTTGGTGTAGGAAATAGAAGTACTTTTAATGTTAAACTTATACTTGTTTGCTAATAGGAAAATATTGCTTTCCAACAAATTGAATGTTATGTCATAGGAAGGGATCAGGACTATAGAAAGATCCCTGTTGTTAGACTGCGAAAAAGTAATGCCTGGCATAGCGACGATAAGCTCAAGACAAGTTTGTAGCTTCGTTTAGATCCTTAGTTACCATTGCGAGTGAGGGGCTAGATAAACATATAGCATTTTTTGGGCAGTATATGATGGGACATGGGAGTTTTAAGAATCTGACTAGCTTCTTGAGTGGGAAGGGTAGAGAAAATAGTGTTCTTATTCTATTGAGGCTGCATGCTAAAAGTTCTAAACTATTAGAGGTATCATGGATTGTAAAGGGGCTGAATCATGTAAAGAAGAGGAGATTGGTAAAAAGTTTGGTGCACACATAGATAGCTGGCATCGTCTGCTTTCAAGAGACCAAGCTAGAAGGGGATACTAGGGAATAGTTAAAGAATTGTGGGCAAATACATGGGGTAAATTTGCACACTTCCACTTTTCACTTTTTTCGTTTCATAATCATATTCATTGTGCTATGCATCTTGTTTTTCACATTAATATAGTAAAAGGCCTGTAACAATTTCTTGAACTCAAATAGTCAGCACTTCGGACTGCTAGTCGCTGGTCCTTTGTCATAATGATCCTTCTAATATGTCTAGCTAGAGATTAAGGATATGACACCTTTCTGGGGAATATTTACTTATCCTGAACTTGGAGGATTTATATAATTACACCAATGTTGAGTTTCATTGTCCTCTTCTTGCACTAACAAGCACTGTTCTTTGGCAAACAGGCTGTTTTGGTGTTCCCAGCTTTTTTTTTGCATTGGTAGGCTTATAACTTGTCGCGTTGAAGCATGATCTTGGCATTTTCACATCTCCTTCACAGGGCTTCCTTCTTTTAAAATGCTTCAATCTCTCTACAAATGCCAAATAAAATTGTGTACAAAGATCAGGAAAACCAGCTTTTTGGTGCAGTTTGTGTCAACTAGCTGTGGCAGCAATGCCCCAGCTGATGAGAGCAAGTCACTCATTAATTTGTGTCACAAGAAGTCACATGGTTTATCTAAAGAAACCATCATTAGTGAAGCAAAAGTACTCCAATTAGAAAATGATACATGTTCAAAAGTTTCAGCTGTGATTGAGTTCTTCCAAAACCATGGGTTTTCTGCAACCCAAGTGAAGAAAATAATTAGACAACGCCCTCATTTATTATCATCTAGGGTGAACAAAACCCTAAAGCCCAAGTTGAATTTCTTGCAATCAATTGGCTTTTCTGAAGATGAATGCAATAAGATTATAAGTTTTCAACCCCGCATACTTTCTAGAAGCATAAGGAACCATCTGGCTCCATCTTTTGATTTCCTGAAGACTTTCATGGGTAGTAAAGTGCGAGCACTTGTTGCCATCAAACATTATCCACAAATCCTTGATTGTAAGGTCTCTCATTGTTGGAAGCAGACTGTACAGATATTGGGCCAAATTGGTATTCCTGATTCTCAAGTGTCAGAGTTTATTCAAAAATCTGCTATTATCTTGACTTTAAATCCCCAAAAGATGAGTGAGGTTGGCTTGAGGCTGAAGGAAATGGGGTTTGATGTTACTTCTCCAGCATTTAGGACAGCTTTTGCCTCAATGTCTAGAGTTGCTCATCCCAAAATGGAAAGGAAATTTGAAACATACAGAAGTTTGGGCTTTTCAGATGGCGAGATCCTTAATATATTCAGATTGCAGCCAACTTGCATGTTTTATACCGAGGAGAATATCAGGGCAATTTTAGACCCAATTTTTTTTTTTTTTCAAGCATAGTATCAAAGCTAGGTCCATCTCACTCTGTTTACCGATGTTTTTGTATGATGTTGTTCATGTTCCAGTTGCCACGCTTCGATGGGGGAGCCTGGATTTTCATTAAAGGAGATTTAAAATATAAAGAAGTAAACACACGAAGAAGCTTCAACATATATACAATTTTGTACATACGATGTAATCTTTTGGGGAAGGGGATTCGAATGAATCCTTTGCGCCCCCTTGCTCGGCTCATACACATCAGTCTGTTATGGTTCTTTGGTTCCTTACCGCATGAATTGCCTTTTGAGGTTGAGTTAGATCCAATATCTGTTTTGTTATCAAGTTATCCCAATAATTCTTGACACTCATATAGAATATTACTAGTGACATTGGCTCGGGCTTATGAAGAGTTAAATTTGCAATTCTTTTCAGTCCATTCTTTTTGGCATTAAGTTATTGAAAAAATAGTTCAACATTTTCTGCAAATTCTTAAAAATAAAATCATATTTGAGAGTTAAAGAAGAACAATTTTCTTATTCTAGAGTTTATTTTTGTTTTCAAATAATGCAAATGCATGATATAAAAACACCTCTTCTTTTTATTTTAATGAAAGTTTTTTATAGTATACACTTCAATAACTCAAATTGAGTTTGACTATATGTGGGATTAACTTCGCTTAATTTTTGTGAATTAAATCAACATATATTGACCAAGCAACTTATCATAGAAAGATACAACATCACATATGTAAAGATACTATGATTTGTTAATAGCGGAGAAGTGACAGACATATACATGCAAAATGTGCAACAAAACGATACATCAGTTAGCAGGAGTCTACAGATGAAGCTTATCATTTCTTTACAAATTCTCTTCTTTATTTTTCTTTAATGTTTTGGGTATTTCTACCTTTGTTGCAATTATATTTTAACTAAAGTTGAAGCTCAAAACAAAGTATGTTGGTTCATTCTCTTGTCTAGACATTTCTAGAAGAAAAAATAAATTCAAGTGTCAATTTCAAGCTGAAAGTAATTTATAACAGAAAACTACTATCCTCACACTACTATTGATAACAAGCTCATCATATAAGAATTCGACAGATTGGTCATGAGAATGCCTAAAGTCCAAAACCTTTCATGCCTAAAGTCCAAAACCTTTCGAGGAATGTCATAATCAATGGTAGTACTGGAGTCTATAGTTTTTTATTCAACAAATAACATTCCAAATTTCTGTTTTAATTAACCCATTCCATAAGACGGAATCATCAAACACTGAATATGTACAATGTCAAATGTGTCTTAATCTCTTAATACATTTATTATATCATAGTGCAATATGTGGAAGTCCAAGAAAAATAAAAAGCTAATAAGTTTCATACTCTTTTCTTTAACTTGAAAAAGTAAACCTATATTGAATGCAATTTCATAACGTTTACTGTCACTTAAAATTTACAAATAGCTATTCTCAATTATTAAATATATAATAACACGTTTTCATAATACGACGCGAAATTATGTGTCCAAGGAAAGTGAAACTCTGCTAATAACTACTATAGTTTTTAATATTGATATTATTTTCTGTATAAAAAAAATGGCTTTTGTTAGTGGAATTATCAGAAATGGAGTAAAAGCTGTGATGGCAATTTTAATAATTTTTCAAAAGATATTAAGTAAGATTTTAGATTAATATACAATTTCGGTTTGATTAAATTACCCAAAAATCTCATATATGATGCAACATACTTCTTTTGTCCTAGTCATATGGTACTTTTCATTTTTCAAGATTTAAACTGTATAAACTTTAACCAACATTTTAAAATGTATTTATTGATCATATTGATATGATAAGAGTTGCAACTTGTTGTATTTAATTCAATTTAACTTAAAATAAAATCAAATCGACTCTTGACAAATAAAAAATATCACATAAATTGAGGTAAAGTTATCACGTGACATTATTGAGAAAAACTTTAAAAAGAAATAAGTAGCACAAGAGGAGTTGGAGCTAGATTGTTATATGAGCCTTACAAAATGTCTCAAAATTTGCTCTTATTTACAAAATTACATGGTGGCAATTGAAGCAATACGAAATTAACTCAAGGGCAAACTAAAATGGGACAATAAATCTAAAAATCGGACAACACATGTCAAGCTTTCAACGGAGGATGCAAGTTTGTGAGGTCGGCAAAACCCCAACATTCTTATTTAGTAAGTAAAAGTAATGTAAGTGAAGTTATTGAGAGGAAGCCAAGTTTCTCTCTATACTTGGTAGGTTGTTCCTCTGACTATTCAATGTCCATCATTGTACTCTCGTACACATTACAATAATAGAGTAGCACTATGCTCATTTATCTCATCAGCTAGATATCCAGCTCGAATTAAATGCCTGTGGACACTTACTCTCTAATATAATGACATTTCTAAGATTTATCATCACGTGCAAAATTTGACAGCCCCAAATTATTCTGCTTCAAGCATTAATATAGCTATCTAAGTTATCAAAGGGGTGATCAAGAGAAATGGAACTTCCAATTCCAAACAGAGTGAAGAAAGCTTGGGATGAATGGAATATACAAGTATTTCTCCTCTTAAGCCTCTTCCTCCAAGCAATTTCACTCTTATTAGCACCATTTAGAAAGAGATCAAGGAACAAGTGGCTGATGTTGCTTATTTGGCTGTCCTACCTGGCTGCTGACTGGGCTCCTGGCTTTGTTATTGGTCTTATTACCAACGCTGTCACCACTAGCTGTCCTTCTTCTAGTAATAGTCCAAATGAAGAATATTACAAGAGTATTATTCTCACATTTTGGACCCCTTTCCTTTTGTTACACCTTGGTGGGGCTGATACTATAACCTCTTTTGCTCTTGAAGATAATGAGCTGTGGATTAGGTATGTTTTTGCCTTCATTTTCCAGGTCGTTGCCTCTGCTTATGTCTTTTATTTGTCACTTCCTCAAAATACACTCTGGCCTCCCACACTCCTCAATTTTCTTGCTGGAATAGTCAAATGCATCGAGCGGGCACGCGTGCAATATCTTGCTACCAGGGAAAATCTAAAAAATTCTAGTGCTGAAATATTGAAAAAGAGTGCTGGTCCTAATGATGCTACCAAATTAAAGAACTTGGATGTTGTTAAATTTGCATATGATCTGTTTGAGAGGTATAAAGGTCTTATTGTGGGTGATAAATTTACACCGGAGGAATATAAGGCAAGTCAGAAGTTAGTCTGCAACAATATAAAGGATGGGAATGAAGCATTTAGGGTAGTGGAGGCTGAAATGTATATCATATACGAGGCCTTACACACGAAGGCCCCACTTTTAGTTCGTTCCAAAAAGAAGTACGTACTCATCTCCCGTTCAGTTTATTGGGTTTTGTTAGTAACTACATTGGGTCTTTTTGCTTTCATGGATAAAGGAGGATTTCGCTCAGTGGATGTGGCTGTTACCTATGCTTTGCTCTTTGGTACTGTTATTCTGGATGCAATAGCTGTGCTGATTATGATATTTTCATCCTACTTGGTCGTTGCATCCATGTTGCAGTCTCCAATTTTGGGCATTTTGGTACGTCGTCCCTCAGAACTAGTGATGCGAATTTGGAGCCGATGCTTCCCACAAACCGTGCACCAGTATAACCTTATAAGTCATTGTCGACAACAACGTTCAAGAAGTTGTCAAAACTCGTTGAGTTTCTTTGGCCTTGCTGGCTTTTGGGACGAGCTAAAGTATGTATCCCAGGTACTGTTGACCTGTGTAACCAACTCAATCCAATAGCTTAATCTGATAAGAGGAATTAGACTTTTTGTTGTTTAATTATATTATGCCAAGCTCCCTCACATGTTGGAGTGGTCCACTTTTTGGGTGACGGTAAGATTTGAACTCCGAACCTTTTGCCTGCTCTGATACAATGTTGAACTGTGTGACAATTTCATCTAAAAGCTTAAGATATTCGAGAGAAAGCACTTTTAGTTTTTTAATTGTATTATGTCTGAATAGGTACCAATCCCGCAGGCTGAAAGGCTGCAGCGCAGAATATTTTCAAAGGCCAAACCAGTTTTCGATCTGCCACGGAGAAAAACAGATGGCCAGTTATGTCCTAAAGACCACTGGGCTTATCACTTCCCGTACCCAACAGAAAGTTCGCATAAGCTCTTCTATGCAACTAGTGATGAGGAATTCCTCATACTCTCCCACATTGCCACTGAAATCTGCTTCCATTTTGATGATGATCATAGTAATGTGATGATCTTAAATTCCTTGAAGTCTAACCACGTCAAAGATTTTCGCGTTTGGTGTAAGCTTATGTCAGATTATGTGTTGTACCTTGTTGCATTCAATCCATCTTGCATGGAGACTGCTTCAAAATATCAGAAAACTATTGAAGAGACATTGGCTGAGGTCGCGGAGTTGTTCCTTCAAGGAAACGAGAAGTCATTAACAGATCAAAGGAAAGCTTGTGAAGAGATTCTTGGCCTAGCCAAGACCAATAATATTACTAATGATTCTATGAAAGAAGATGATCAACTAGTCCTCGATGAATCTGAGAAAGGTAATAGGTCCAAAGGATCAATATTGTATCGGGCGAGCCTATTGGCGAATGTTTTGATAAGTAGCCAGGATGCATATACAAGATGGAGCAGACTCTTTGATGTGTGGATGGAAAGGTTACTGGAGGCAGCAAAATGGAGCAGACCAAATTTCCACGCTCAAAATCTGTGCAAAGGGGGAGAATTTTTGAGTTTGGTGTGGTTGTTAATGGCTCATTTAGGAAGTGGATCGCAATACCAAGTTGAGGGGCTTAACTTGAGTCCACTATGGCTCCAACCGTTCCGTCCAGCCAGCCCCCAGTTCGACACCGATGAATAGTGGGACAGTTGGGAAATGCCTGATGCTATTTGCTCCTCTAGTAGAGAGTATAAGTCTTATGTACTATTACTGTAAATATAATAATGGTACTACTACCGTTCTTCTGTCGAATAATTAAGGGTGAACATGCTTAAACTTTGGTTAAATATATGAACACCTTAACAATTGGAAAACGGTCAATTTTTAACCATGTGTAACAGTCAGCCAAAAACCAAAAGAAGGGTGGTGTTTCCCACGTCAACCAGATTTATCTGAAAACTAAAACACCTTAACATTGTTGGTTTACATTCTACATCTTCGTAGTTCCATGAAGTCGCATATTCAACAAACCGTAAAAGAAAAAAAGGAAACAGATGATCTATTTGGACAAATTCAAGGACTTGAGGCTCATTTTGACAGTAAACAAAATTTGAATGAGCATAATTTGCATATCCAATCACACGATCAAGTTCCAATTACTAAAATGTATACGCAGAATTTGTCGACGAGATCTTGCAGTAAGCAGCAACAAGATATCTATAACCTTCAGCGAGAGGACTATCAGAAGCTACCAGAGGACAAACAGCCTGCAATTAAACATTCTTCCTTCTGATCTTTCCCTTGCCATGATTCTTCTTCTTAGCTATTTTAAGCTTCTTTTTCATCTTCTTTCCAAGAGGTTTTAAGGATTTTGCACTTTCATTGCCATCAGCCATCTCCACATCTGGAAATCAAGATGATGACAAATTAGCATATTGGGAGAAGGCTAAAAATACAGACGTGCAAGTTCCGGTTCGTTTCAGCAGCACCAGAAGATACAAAACACTGGAGTAGAATGAGCAGTTAAATCTCACTCGCATGTATTGGTCTTTCCACAAGAAGTAAATGGAAGGGCTCTTACATATCAAGAAGCTAATTTTACCAACATGCGAAGACACACTCAACAAGGGAGTCTGAGTTACAAGCTAAACTTAGTGAAACTAATGTATTCAATGGACTCTAGTTACGAGATATCTTCCTTTTGTCGCAATATGCTTCAGAAAATTCATACAACTACTAGCGGCTACTAGCGGCTGCAGGTTCCCATGTCATCAAAAAAAATTCATACAACTACATCTTTTTCCCAATATAACTACTGGAATCACTGGACATACAGATTGAGACAAATTAGATGACGCTGGTAAATGGCTGTATTGTCTGCATTTATGAATTGTCTGCATTTAGGCACTGCAATCCCGTCTAATCTAACTTTTTCAGTTTTTATGTTGGTTGACGTGGTGTCCTGGCAAGCTTGTGCGCATCTCAACTATTTTTTTTTTATAACAATGGTGTTCGGGCCAACTTACGCACATCGACTATTTCACTGCACATGCTACCTCTCACCAGCAAAGGTACCGGTTAACTCAGTTTACCAACGCTTAGGCAAATGAGAAGAATTACCTAGTGCTTTTGTATCTTCTGGGATTTGAGTCTAGTCTCCAAGGTTTGCATCCACTTGCTCGATCACTAAACCACCCCCTTGGATGCATTACTTTATAAGACATGAACCCGCAGTCACCGGAAACTCTTTGAAGAGCAAATGATGTTAAGTAGTTTTTGATAGCATTATCAACTCTACTTTGGTAGAATTACTAATGAGCCCAAGTGCTAGTCCAGCACACGAAGGTGAGCGCCCAGACATAAAGTAGGGGTGAAGTGGAAATGATTTCCGTCCACCCAAAAGCTCACGCCCCTCGTTTAAAGTAGGCCTACTCTCCGTTTTTTTGCAACGTAGGTTAGTTTATCTTCTTTTCATTTTTTTTGTCGTTTTGTATATTTTGTCTTTTCCCTTTTATTAAAGAAACAAAAAAAAAGGGGGGGAAAAGACAAAATAGAGAAAAGGGCAAAAAAAATGAAAAGAAGATAAACTAAGTACACAAATTACCTACTTAGAGCTATTTAAGTACTCTTTTTACACTTATACCTATTAATAACTCAAATTAAATATGTGCCACAAACTAATTACCCATGCTTAATACTTATTCAATAAGCAAGCATGTGTGGCGTCAGATGTTGACTTTTTGAGTTTCACCATTTTTTTAACGTAGATTAGTTTATCTCCTTTTCATTTTTGTCTTTTTCTCTACTTTCCCTTTTTGTCGTTTTCTTTTCATAGATTAAAATAAAGTACAAAATTAAAATATAAGTCTAAAATTAGTTGGCTAATATTTTATATTTGTACTTTATATTTATTTACCTTTGTAAAGAAAAACAAAAAGACAAAAAAGGGGAAAAAGACAAAACAGAGGAAAAGACAAAAAAAAAAGATAACCTAACCTATGTGAAAAACGGTGAAACCCAAAAAGAGGGTGTTTAGAATGACTTAAAGGGTGGTTTGACCAGCTTTTAAGCTCTTTTTAACTTATTTGAGTGTTTGGCAAAGACAAAAAATACTTTAAACAAGTTTAAAATGCTTAAAACAAGCCAAAAGCTATAAGTTGGGCAACAGTTGCCGAACTTATTGTTGTTCGACTAACAAGCCATTTTTGTTTGACCAACAATTTCACCTTTTTATCCTTAATGTAATTTTTTCTAATTCCAAGAATGTCCTCATAGAGAAAAGCCTTATTCTACCCATTTCTTTTCGTTTCTTCATTTCTCTATCTGTTCCTCCATAGTTATTGCCTAGCTCCCTAATCTGCCAACTGCATAGTGAATCTGCATTCACTTAGGAATCCATTCTTAAAAATATTCAGTGGTGCACTGGTTATGCGTTGGCATTATGTCCAATTGTGTTCAGGTGTAGTGTAGAATCGGTCTTCTAAATAGAACTTTTTTATTTTCTAATACCTTTTTTTTTTCTTCATTCAGTTCTTCCCCACATCTGCCAGTCTACCACTGTAACTAAACCTTTGCTAAATATGCACACATAATAACATAAAATTACCTTATGTAATTAATGTAATATTGGAATTGAATAAAAATATTTGTTTTTATTTGAATCAATTAAATTAAAAAAAATCTTGAAATAATCAGTTTATATATAGTGATGACAAAAATATTTCAATCATTTTAACAGAAAAAATTACTGAAGCACTTCTTTCCAAACAGCAACTTTCTTTCCACTCCAACACTTGTACCCAAACATGTAAGTTACTTACTTATTTAAAATCAGCTCCAGCACTTAAAAGTATTTTTCAGCACTTGGTGCTTAAAAGCTACTTAAATTCAGTCAATCCAAACGGGCTCAAAGTCAGCATGTGATAAAGCATGGGTAATCCTCTAATGGGCACAACAAGGGTTATTATTTTGTGGCTCATAGCTTAACAACTATAACGGAAAAAAGCGTAAGTAAATAGATCCAAGTAGGTAATTTGTTATCTTTCAAGTATTATTTTCCAACATGAACAGCAGATATTTCTTCCAGCCTTTTTAATAAATTTTTGTTTTTCTCTTTTCTACCTTCCCCGCACCATTCCACTCCTATCAACAATATCCAAAAAACAACACAGCAAGGAAAAAAAAAGACATAAAATTTAATTCCAAACTGGAATCAGCCAAAGCAACAAAATTTTTCCTTTTAGCAAATATATCCACTGCTAGACCACAAGCAGACTTTTTTTTATTCAATTTTGCAGCACACATACATGTAAGAATCAGAATACCATTTACTTCTTCCAATAAGGAAAGCACCCAAGAAAGAACATAATAAACCCCCCCAAAAAAGACATCATGTTTATTCCAAATCAAACAAACAGATAACTGATTAAGGATGTGTTTGATATAGAGTAAATTTTCCAATTTTCCCATGTTCAATTGTCAAATTTTCTGGAAAACATCAGTTCCTTAAAAAATAAAGGAAAAATACATTTCAACCTCATCTTCACCACATATTTGTCTAGGTTATATACAAATGCTATAGATTTTCCAAGAAAACATTTTTCTTGGTACCAAACACACCCTAAATTGCAAAAAAATGAAATGGGTTCATGGAGAACATTAAATTAAAAAGAATATAGATAGCAGTAAAAAAAAAAAAATACCCATTTTAGTATCATTGTTAGAAGTAGACCCATCTGTATCCATAGTTGTGGAACTGAAAGGAGACTTAACAACAAGTTTAGGGGCAGCAAGGGCAGCTTCTTGGGCAGCTAATTTAGCAGCTTCTTTCTTAAGTACACTTGGCTCAGTAGCAACTATTTCTCTCCTTATTGCTCTTAACCTCTTTTCCCTCTTACATCTCATTGACTTTGCCATTTTTTTCTTCTACTTTTTTGCAAATCTTTGTTTTAGTAGCTGTCTTTGGTTTTTTTTCTCCTTTTGAGCAGCTCTATGGAGAGAGTTTTGTTTAGGGTTTAAAGGAGGCAACAACGGCGGAACCTTTATGTCCAATTACTACAAGGCTTAAATTACGTTTTGCTCCCAAAAGTAATTCTTTATTGCACTTTGTGCGTTTTTTGTTTTGGTTTCCATCCGGGTCCGCTACCTGCATTGAGACCGGATTAAATTCGGATTTGGGCCGGGTAGTCCACATTAGGAGGCAAAGCACTCCCTAACAATGATGGCTCCGTATTTAAGGAGGGTTGAATTCGAGATCTCTTAATTAAGAATGAAGTAGTACCAGTCACTACCTCACAACCCTTGTTGGCGGCGTTTCGTATAGTGCAAAATATTTTTGATGGATCATGTCTCAATGTTATTGGGTCATGTAAGGTGAAAATTAGTGTACATAAATACAGGGGCGGACCTATGTAAAATTTTTGGGTGCTCCGGCACCCATTAAATTCAGTTACGGAGTGTATAACTGTATAGAAAATATAAAGGAAACAGATATAAATAGTTAATAGAGCACCCCCGAACTCAAAATTCCTGGATCCAGCACCCCCGAACTCAAAATTCTGGGTCCGCCTCTGCATAAATATAGTGTTTTGATGATTATTTTTTCGTATTAAAGATTGATGATAATTTTTAAGTAGTGGGAAAAGGTTCAAATATACCTTTCAAGTTTAAAAATTATCTTATATTTGTCAAACTAACATTAGTATTTTCTATTTCAAATATACCGCTCTCACTAACAATTTTTCATAGGAAAAACATTAATTTGATTTGGCTGAAATTCTTAATTTGTTTAAGGATATATTTAGACATTTTCAATTATCCAGGGGAATGTTCTACATTATTGTAGATGGTGTATATAAATCAATTTGATAATTTACAAGTAAGTTTGGATCTTTTGTTTGTCTAAGTGATTCCAGTATGACAAATTGTAGATCCAAAGTGGACAATCATGATAAGGAGGAGAACAATACTAGATAAAATTAATGGTACATGAATTTTATGGACCGAAAAGTAAATATATATATATATATATGACAAATCAAGTATAGTGTGATTGAATTTGGTTAGGTGAAACCAAGAAAATTAATAAACGTATATTGACAGAGGGGAAGGAGTAACATTTAATAATTTTTCAAAATATTATTCAGTGTTATTTGGAGAAATTCTAATAGCCTGTTTGGCCAAGCTTTTAAAAACAACTTATTTTAAAAGTACTTTTAGCTAAAAGTAGTTTGTGTTTGGCCAATTAATTTTAAAAAGTACTTTTGAACAGTAATTAATGTTTGACCAAGCTTTTAAAAAGTGCTTCTAAGTGTATTTTTCTCCAAAGTACTTTTCAAAAAAGTGCTTTTAGGCATGTCACGACCCAACCCCGTAGGCCGTGACTAAATACCCGAACTGGGCACTCGTATACACTCCCGTTAGCTACATGTTCAGTCCACAACAAACATCATATGGAATTCATAACGACCAAACCATGGTCTCAGATTTGTCGCATAATTATACATATAAAAGCAAGCCGACAAGGCTGCCATCACACATCAATATCATATGCAAACCGACAAGGCTACCATCATATATCAATATTATATGCAAGCCGACAAGGCTGCCACTATAGACGAACATCATACCACAGCACATCGTATAGACACAGCTGAACAGAACCCATACACAACCCACACATATGTCCACAGACCTCTAAGAGTATCAGCAGTAACATAACATATGACGGGACAGGGCCCCGTCGTACCCTTAAACAACATATGCATATATTTAGATCAAAAAGGATCTATACCAAAGTCTGGGCTCCGAAACAACGGAACTCTCCAAGATAGCAGAAGGGAAATCTTATGCTGTCGGTTCACCAAAGCGTGTATCTGTACCTGCAGGCATGAAACACAGCTCCCCGAAGAAAGAGAGTCAGTACGGAATATGTACTGAGCATGTAAAGCATAAAACACAGTAAAAGGATCATAACTGAAATATGGAGTACAGTAAATGTGTACAATATCCAGAATACCAAATCACTTGCCTTTATAACATAATCATATTTGTCAATATCATATATCGTATGCATATTCATATATCGTACCCGGCCCTTTAATGAGGGACTCGGTGAATAAGATCATCATATGCCCTCCTGGCCACCATGATATATCATCATATCGTCATATCATCATATCATCATATCATCATATACATATATACCGTACCCGGCCCTCTAGTGAGGGACTCGGTGAACAATGCAGTGAAACTGTGCACGATAACATACCCGGCCCGGGACTCAGTGGAAGATATATTGAGGTATGCATGAGCAGAGTAGTGAGAAACTATATGCAATTCAAAACGTTTTTAAGGACTCAATAGAATAGTCAACACGAACCATCGTTCGCAAATTCAAATAATAGTCATATCTTTTACCTTTCGGATGTCCCTGCGGATTATATCAAAATGGCACTTTGAAATCATATGTACATATCAAAATATATATGTAAAATGTAAGTTATGAGAATCAAGATCATTAGCCATCCTAGTGGCTTTAGGAATAGGAGTTCCTTTGGAATCATATATATATCGTATATTCATTTCACAACGATCATGCCAAAAAGAAAGAAGGTTTAGCTTCACATACCTGTAGCGCTTATTTGTCACACAATATGTATACGCTGCCCAATAATACTTCAACCTATATTAAGACGCCAACAACTATGGTTAAGCTACGGGGAGATTCAAAACGTATTCTAACGTTAGTAACTCCTTTCTAGATGTTTAGACGATGTTTTCTCTTGTAGCCAAACCAACTACATAGAACCAATCCCACATCAATAATTATACATTCAATACCAATCCGGACAGCCCACACAACATCCAAACAGTCTGTATTCACAACATTCAATAGCGATTCACATACGGCTGCTACATTCTCAATTTATTTGTAAT
Source organism: Lycium barbarum (assembly GCF_019175385.1). Taxonomy (NCBI): domain Eukaryota; kingdom Viridiplantae; phylum Streptophyta; class Magnoliopsida; order Solanales; family Solanaceae; genus Lycium; species Lycium barbarum. The sequence goes on along the minus strand of NC_083348.1, from coordinate 69,576,241 downwards.
AGTTTGTAGCCTTAACGTTTGCATGTAACAACTTTATAACAGCCCATCCAACATACAACACGATGCATAATCTTAATTATCATTAATCTTCCAAACTCAATAAGAATAACAACAACGTGTCAAAACAGCCCGTACCTTACAACACTAGATAATAGTGTACATGCGATTATGACACATCCAATTTATTCTTGTTAGGCTATAGTCATAATATTTCGTCGAAACGATTCTATAACAGCCCAACCACTATGACAACATGATGTATACTTTTAACTATAATTATTTTTCCAACTTAATGAAAACAACACGTCCAAAACAGTCCCTAACCAACAACACGTCTAAAACAGTCCCTAACCGACAACATAATAATGTTCGGAATTCTTGCAAACGTTTACGAACATACTAAGCAAACCACATATGATTCTTACACATTATTTCATGTCTTCTTTTCATATAATTTCAGTAAGTTATGACCAGCAATTACATAACACCTACATCATCAATTCATACGCAACTAAGCTACATCGTCATCTCTATAATCCTTACAACAACTCACAAACGCCTTTAGTTCCAACTCCAACCATTAAACACCTTTATTTCCATCATAAAATTCATGACAATAACAATCAAAATATCAAGTAAAATCAGTTCACTAACTTCCACACAAAACAGTCCACTACATGACTTAACCATGCTTCAACATCACACATATAAAATCATGGATTCAATTATTTTCATACTAACACAACTTCACCTTTAACCTTCCAATTCTTTTCATTCTTTTTACCATGCAATCTATGATAGAATCATCCATAATTACTAAAGAAAATCAGTCCACCATGGCCACTAAAACAGTCCCTACGGCCACATTAACATTCCAACACCAACATTCATGATCTTATGCATGCAATTCATGTTCATCAAGTTACAACCATACTTCAACATCAACATATATAAGTTCATGTCTACTATCATGTTCCAACATCAACACACATCATTTCATGCATGAAACCTATATTCACACATCTACATCACCTTTAACACATGTAGAAGAAAGTTAGATCTTACCTTGACAATCCGACTTCTCAACTTGGCTAGAGTTTGTGAATTGAAATGATAATGGTTCTTGTTGCTCCAATGACTATCTTCACGTTCCGAGGGACCTTCTAAAGGGTTGAAATTCTTGAAGAAGTATTTTTTTGATCAACACACAAAGAGCTTAAAATCAGCTAGCCTTGGCCGAGAGCTCTCCTCTTTCCCTCTCTAAGTTTTCTATTTTTGTGTTGTGAAGTTGGAATGAAAAGATGAGCTCTCTTAGTCATCCATTTGATTAAACTAAGATGACTACAAGTTGGACACAACACATGCTCCACTCATGACATTGAGCACTCAATTAACTTTACACTAAAATTCAATTCTTTTTCTCTATACTTTCGGCCAACCTCACTCTTTGTTTCCTTTCTTCTTCTTTCCATTTAATTGTTTACAAGACAATTGCATGTGTAGTGGATGATTCATACACTAACCTTTGTTCATTGCAATCATACAAAGATGAATGGTCAATATTTAAATGTGCAATGACTCACCCAACTTGTATGCCTTCATAAAATAATGCATGCCTTCATAAAGTAATAGATGCCTTCAATATTCAAATGAATGCCTCACATGGATGCCTTATTTTCAGCCACCTTGGCCGAAATTCACACCTTTATTCCTTTCAATTTGGTTGTCCACAATACTATGAAAGTGTAGTGGATGAATCAACATTAAATGCATATTTGTATGTCTTCCATAATAGCCTTATTTTAGATGACTTTGAGTCATCTTTTGGACATGACACGTTAATATTCATATTGGCTCATTGTTGCCACTAATTTTTACTTAACACCACAATTAAGAAGTTCTTAATCTCCAACAACATTCTTATACTAAGTAAAATTTATAACTGATTAATTCTAGTTTAGAAATTAAAAATCTAAGGTTTCTATCTCACGTCGATTCCTTCGCGAATAACTTGACGTATAAAATACGGGGTCTAACAAGGCAAAAGCTATTTTTTCTAGTTTCTGAAAAACTGCTTCTGCTACTCCTCAAAAGCACTTATTTTCTCCCAGAAGCTTGGCCAAACACCTCACTTTTTTTAAAATAAGCATTTATTGAAAAAATAAGTACTTTTAAGGGAAAAATAAGCTTGGCCAAACAAGCTATAAATTACAAAAATATGCTAACATTAATTTCTTAATCTTCTAGAGTAAAAAGTATGCTTTTATGCCAATATAATAGCCTGTTTGACCAAGCTTCTAAAAACAGTTTATTTTAAAAAGTATTTTTGACTAAAAACAGTTTGTGTTTAACCAATCAATTTAAAAAGTATTTTTGAGCAGCAGTTAGTGTTTGACTAAGCTTTTAAAAAGTGCTTCTATGTGTATTTTTCTCAAAAGCACTTTTCAGAAAAGTGTTTTTGGGCAATTTTTTTTTTTTACTTCTGAAAAACTGCTTTTGTTACTCTCCAAAAGCACTTATTTTCTCCCAAAAGCTTAGCTAAACACCTCACTTTTTTAAAATAAGCACTTATTGAAAATATAAGTATTTTTGAGGGAAAAATAAGCTTGGCCAAACAGGTTATAAGTGTGACTAGAATAAAACATATGTAAAGGATGTTTTTTTTTTCCATTCTGTGTCCGATATTTGCATTGAATCCGATTAAATTCAAATTTGCATCGAAAAGTCTCACATTAAGAATAAAATGCTCCCTAACAAAGGCGACTCCATACCCAAAATGACTCGGCTCCGATAACGCAATTCCGGGAGGAGTCGGTAGTTGGGCACTGGATCCCTTCGGAAAGAATACCAACGGCGAAAGCACTCTGCTGGGCCGACACTGACACTGTGCAAGACCTCGGTTAAGAAAATGATTAAAAGAGAGGTTAATTGAATTTTGCTAAACTAGAGGGGTGCCAAGACAGGACATGGCGCATTTCCTGCTTACGGAGGACATGACCTTAGATAGGAGGGTATGGAGGAATCATATTAGGGTAGAAGGATAGTAGGTAGTCGCGTTTTTCCTCCCTTAAGAGTAGTTATGTTGTTCTATAGTTTCTTGTATCTTGATTTCTGCGAGTATCTGTTGGTTTCGAATGATTTATTTACTTCCATTGTTTCATTTTCATAGTTATCTATAACAGTTGATACTCCTTTTACCATGACTTTCTTGTTTTCATATTGTTTTCGATACGCTTGATCATATCTAACCTTTTGTCTTTTCCTCTCTTTTTCTCCTCTCTTGAGCCGAGGGTCTTTCGGAAACAGCCGCCCTACCTTTCAAGGTGGGGGTTAGGTCTGCGTACACTCTACCCTCCCCAGACCCCACATAGTGGGATTATACTGGGCTTGTTGTTGTTGTTGTTGTAGAGGGGTGCCAAGTGATTGATTAAAAAAAAACCCTGGCGACTCCGTACCCAAAATGACTCGCATGCAAGACCTCGGTTAAGAAAACGATTAAAAGAGAGGTTAATTGAATTTTGTTAAACTAGAGGGGTGCCAAGTGATTGATTAAAAAAAAACCCCTCCGCCTCCAGCGCCAATGGATCTTCAAAAAAAGGCCCAAAACATCTAATCTTCCTCACTACCAACTCCAAGTTATCTTGGGCCTCCAAGATGTTCTTAGCCTATTTTCTCTTTATCAGCCCAGCCCATTTTTGTCACTCTCCCAGTCTGAAGTGTAGTGTCTAAAATATTCAGTCAGTGGTTGATCTGCTCTAGGGTTGCTTCCACCCTGAACCATCCAAATATGCTTCCATTTTGTTGATCTTCAATCTCTATTCTCAGCTCAATTTTATCTAAACAACAAGAAAAGTACATAAAGAAAAGTAAATGATGGCTGGAAATGCTTTAGTCCATGTATCAACAAATTCTACTATGTTTCCCATCATACCCACTAGAAAAAACATGTTGGGTGATCGTTTGTTTTGTACAAAAACACAAATCAGGCCTAAAAATCAAACCTTTAGTGTTAAATCAATGTCTGCAAATACGGCTCATAATCAAGAACAAGAAGAACAACAACCAGCATCATCTTCAGGTCCACTCTCTGTTATTCTTGATGTTCCAAGAAACATATGGAAACGAACTATGCGTCCATTGAGTGATTTTGGGTTTGGAAAAAGGAGCATTTGGGAAGGTGGGGTTGGGTTATTTATCGTTTCGGGTACTGTTTTGCTGGCATTAAGCTTGGCTTGGTTGAGAGGGTTTCAGTTGAGGTCTAGGTTTAGGAAGTATTTGGCTGTGCTTGAGTTTGAGCAAGCTTGTGGCATTTGTACTGGCACACCTGTTAGAATCAGAGGAGTAAATGTTGGTAATGTGATTAAAGTCAATCCTTCCTTGAGAAATGTTGAAGCTGTTGTTGAGGTGAGTCACATTTAAACACCTTGTTTGGATGGTTGTTACATATTGTTTCATAATGAATGGTATTATATTGTACTCTGTTGTACTGTATTGTATTGTTTTGATGAGTACAACGTCTGGATAGATTGTATCGTTGATATCAGCACTTTGAAGGATAAACCTACAAGAAAATTAGGGGTACGGTGTAGAACTATCATAAAAAGGTATGGTAAAGGATAAAATATGATTATTAGATAATAAGAAGAGACAAATGAAAAAAAAGGTAACTACACAACCACTCTATAAGTCGTTACATAAGATGGGACTGTTCGACGTTACATAATGATGGATTTAATAATACGATACAATAAAATTTAAGTAACAATCAAAACAAACGTTGTATCTAAACTAACAACACAATACAATAGGCAACAACCTTCCAAACAAGCTGTTATATTTGCAATTGTATCTTACTCTTTTATTTATATTTTTTAAAAGTAATAGTAGTTGTTGTATAGTTGATTGTGTATGCTCTGATCTTAAACATTGATTATGTGTTTATAGGTTGAAGATGATAAGATAATTATTCCTCGAAACTCGTTAGTTGAGGTGAACCAGTCAGGTCTTATCATGGAAACCATGATTGATATCACACCTCGAGATCCAATCCCAATACCTTCTGCAGGGCCCCTGGATCCGGATTGTGTTAAGGAGGGTCTGATAATTTGTGATAGGCAAAAGATAAAAGGAGAACAAGGGGTTAGTTTAGATGCATTAGTTGGAATATTCACACGACTTGGCCGTGAAGCAGAAGAAATTGGTTTGTCCAACACCTATGCTTTGGCTGAGAGAGCCCTAAATGTTGTTGAGGAGGCACAACCGCTTCTTACAAAGGTCTGATGCGCTTTAAATTTATTCACCTCCCATTTTTTTCTCTTTGCATGGATGAGGTTTAATTGATTCAAGGAGATAAGAAGAAGGTCATCTGATAAACCGAGTGAATTTAACTTCTGTACTTTTAGCTTATACTCCATGTATTTCAATTTGTTTGTCTTGATTTCATTTTTTGTCTCTTTAAAAAAGAATGTCTCTTTCCTAATTTGGCAACTCTTTAATTGCAATATCCCACATGGCATGTTTAAGACCACAAGATTAAAAGCCATTTTGGTACATTATACATATCTTTAGTTTAAGACCACAAGGTTCAAAAGTCTTCTCTACTTTCTTAAACTCCGTGCCTAATCAAACGAAGACAAACAAATTGAAAGGGAGGGAGTAATATAGTTATGCAATGATTTCACAGTTTGAAATTCTGCTATTCTCTATTTATAATTCATAACATCTTTTATAATAAGAGTTTCATTATGTATTTTTGCCTTAAAAACCAAGTGTCATGTGTGGGAACATCTTTCAAAACACTGCTATCTTAAGCTTAGGTTAAATCACAAATTTCAACTTAGTTCTTTCCACCTAAGCAATATGTTTTACATCCTATAAAAGTGTAGTGTGTGCTTTATGAGTTGTACTCGAATGTTATGGACTTCAATCCTCTTTGGCAGCATCTGTATAAAGAGCATTGGTGTAAATATTTCACTGTGATGAAATTTGGAAGTTGGATAACACTTCATTTTGGAGCTCTCTTAGTTAAGAGAGCTTGTGAAGTTATTATGTTTCTGGAAGTGCAGAGTGTGACTACTGAGGTCATTAGCTTGGGCAAGCCAAATTATATTAAAGATTATATTATACGCTGAGTATCTGACCTGGGAAGAGGAGATATGTGAATGGTTTGTCAGACAAGGCCTACCTGATTGCTTTGCAATTTTTTTTATTTTTTATGAAGGATTTATTTGAATTGAGTTGTATATCTTGGTTTAGGACATAGTGAAACTATTAAACGAGTGCTTCATAGTATGAGATTTGTTTTATAAGTTTATTGGACTATTATTAGTTCTAGTATGTGTATCCATTCAAGAATTCTGTCAAAAACTAGCATCTCGTGCTTCATGCAGCCATCACTATCAGCAGAAAATTGCTCGTCTTGACAAAGTTTTGGTCTAACCCAGTATGGAGTTATTGATGCCCATTCAATACACTGATATGTCATGCAGTGCATATTCTAAATAATATGTCAAAAGCAAGTGCACAACTATTATTTATTTGTCAGATGTTAGGTGGTAAGTGTAAAACCATGAGTAAGTACTGCTGCAATATGTGTTTTCTATACCACATTCATCATTATCAGTCTGTACGGCAATTTATCTGAGGGGGAGGGGAGAACTGAAACAGCGGTCAATGTTTAGCGTACAGTTGCGCTCATCCTATTATGCTGCTTGAGCAATTTATGTGTTCCTTGCAGGTATTTAGTATATTCTCATGTATAAACATTGTACCTTTGATGTAGTGACACCTCAGATTAAAGCCATGGCTGAGGATGTCCAACCTATGCTTGCTGATGTTCGTGATAGTGGCTTAATGAAGGAAGTTGAGAGTTTAACCCGAAGTCTGGCACTAGCATCTGAGGATATAAGGTGAATCAGTAACTTATGATAGCTTCTTTTCTAGAGACATCCTTTTTTCAACTGCCTAACCAGCATTTTGAAGATGCTTCTGCAATTCCACCGCAGATATCAATAAATGCATATTTACTACTATCAAATACTTTCTATAAGAAGGGTTTTTGTGCTTTGAAATGCTTGATCTGTCACTTCGTCTCTCCCTTCCTCCACTTCCACATCTATCTCCACCAGTCTCATATGTTTATTTAATAGGTATTATAGAATTTCTACATGTGAAAGTATCTAAGAATCCGCCCCAATATCTTAAGGCAAGAGTGAAGTAGTCATGGACCTTTATATAAATTTCTTTGAAAGCTCTCCCACAGCTAATTTGGGGAATGTATATAACTCAACACCTTTACACATGTGTAACTTATTTTCTTTTACATGTGAGCTTTTATTCGAACATATGAGCGTGAGTATGCTCTAGAGAAGATCATACGAGAACAACAAAAAGAAAAAGGAAAAAAAGAATGTTCTTAGGAAACATTGGCTTTTGTACCATGTGAAGTCTAAGAGTCTGTCGATGAGTCAATTGACCTCTATATACTCCTTTGGAAGCACACAACTCATCTGGACAATTATGTAACTCAACAGTACCTGCTTAATAGAGATGTTAGATAAAAAATTCCAAACTTGGCCATCCAATGCTACTGAACCCTGGTCTGCAGAACCTTGTCAGGGCTTCAAACAATCATCTTTAAGCCATGTTATTATCTCAGCCTTGTGAACAAGATTAAAAAAAAAAAAGGATTAGTAATAGTGATCCATAAGATGTACTTGATACTTGTTCCGTTGGCTGATAATAGAACTGAGTGATATGAATTAACTTTTGCTCATGCTGCTCACTTGTGAGGCCAAATATTTAGCTTAAATTTGGAGTGAACTAGGCTAATGAAAGAAAAACTCAATTAAGCAGCTAGCAAGTTTAACAAAAAGATGGATTTTAGACTACCCTGCAAATAATTAAACACTGTATGCATCTTATGTTACATACTACTTAACCTGAGTCATAATGTCTGTGTGCTATATGTGGATTTTGCGCTTTTTATTTATTTATTTTTAAGAAGTAGAGAACCACCTAGTTCAAAACTTGGAGCGCCAAATGTCATGCATTTCTTTACCAAGGTATATGTGATGTGTGTTGATTCGGTCAATATTTATCAAGCGCATAGACCTATATATCGTATTAGTTTTAAGAATTGGGACTGCCTCAAATCTAAAAATAGTGCATTATATTCACACAGCAGCAGAAATAATTAAACACTATATGCATATAAATTTGTTCTACATATCTTATATGTGATCTCCGAGGGTCTCTCGGAAACAGCCATCCTACCTTGGTAGGAGTAAGGTCTGCGTACATTATACCCTCCCCAGACCCCAAGATGTGGGATTTCACTGGGCTGTTGTTGTTGTTGTTGTATCTTATATGTGATCTGTGTGTTTTTTTTTTTTTTTCTAAACATATAGACACATTATCTGTACTTATTCATTTATGTGATCTTGACAGAAGGCAAGTTTGTATGCATTATAATTCAAAGGAAAAGATACACTATATGCATAAAGTAAGTGGAAAATTCAATTATGCAGTAACTGGACGGATTAGTTCATTTCAAAGAGGAACTTCCCACCATGTGACGAAGGCATTTTATCTATTATTGACAAAAAAAAAAAATTGCCTCTTTGGTCGTTGTCTCTCTCTCTCTCTCTCTCTCTATATATATATATATATATATATATAAAAGGGCAGCCCGGTGCACTAAGCTTCCGCTATGCGCGGGGTCCGGGGAAGGGCCGGACCACAAGGGTCTATTGTACGCAGCCTTACCTTGCATTTCTGCAAGAGGCTGTTTCCACGGCTCGAACCCGTGACCTCCTGGTCACATGGCAGCAACTTTACCAGTTACGCCAAGGCTCCCCTTCATATATATATATATATATATATATATATATATATTTGTATATCTCTGTGTGTGTGTATTGTAAAAAGATAGAGAGGGAGAGGGGGGGGGGGGGGTGGAGGAGCGTAGGTTGCATTTTCTTTTTCTTGATTATGTTAGGGGGCTAGAAATTCATTTTCGTAGATATTAGACGGAATTAAGAATTGTATCAATGAGTACTGGTTTAAAAAGGAGAATCATATCAGTAGGCAGATGTTTGTCACTTTTTATTGTTCAATTCTGATTCATGATGGGAAAAAGTGACATCAATGGATAAGTTATCTTTCTTAATTGATTTTTAGATGGATATGATGGCTCCTTTATTTCTAAACAACACAAACACATTTTAACAACATTCATTGGGAAGCAAAGTTACTCCCCAGTTCCCCCACAAGCACAACTATTATTGAAGCAGATCTTTTGTTTTTTCACTTCCGTTTGCAAAGCAGACATTCCATACCTTGTAGCAATGGCTTGAGAAATGAGCTTATATCTGTTGAAACAAGCTAAAATCCTAAGGGAACATAGCTTATGGCCAGATTCCTCAAGGCCACCTCAAAGTTTATGCTCTTCTGTCCAATAATTTCATCGGCATTCCAGAAGTAGTCCAAGAACATATTTAATCCATCGTTCTCACCCTAATGCTGTGTCATGATCATGCAAAACTGGGCTAAGGATTGCAAAAGTTCTGATGTTATCTCTGAATAAATAATGTTCTTGTGGGAAATGCATCTAATTGGTGTGTGTTTTCAGATTTTACTATTTGAGCTTAGACCGTTCAAGTTGAGATATTATTGATTATGCTAATTCGTTCCTGGTGGAGTACTACTTTTTATTTATAATAATAATGGTGTTCAGGCCAACTTGCATGCACCTTGGCTATTCCTCCGAGTACTTGCTACCTCCCACCATTGCAGGTACCACGTACCGCTGCTTACCAATGCTTAGGCAAATGGGAAGAAATCACCTAATTTTTTTTCTCCGCTTGGGATTTGAACCCTTGCTTCCAACGTTTGTACCCACTTCATTAACCACTACTCCACTAGGCCACATGTACACGTGATACAGAAAATGGCCAAAGATTTCTAATTTCCTCATAAAAACAGTGAGTTCCTTTTATTGACAACAAAAGCAGAGTTCAAAAGCTTATAACTCTTTCTAGGTGATCCCTAAGTTATGCATCTACTTCGAGGCTGCATCTGTTACTCTTTGCTTTAGGCATGGCAAAACCATATTATCTACTTATGGTGTTTTATGAACCAAATTGCAGGAAAGTGCACTCCACGGTCATGACTCCTGAGAACACTGAATTGATACGGAAGTCCATATATACGCTGGTCTTCACTTTGAAGAATGTTGAGGTAATTTCCTGCGTGGTCTAGTCATTCTAACGTGTCAATCACTTGCATGCTTTGTTTCATCATTTGTCACGTTATGCAGAGCATTAGCTCCGACATTTTGGGATTCACTGGTGACGAAGCTACTAGGCGCAATTTGAAAATGCTCATCAAATCGCTAAGCAGGTTATTGTAAAGTTGATGGAATGTTGAATCTGCTTAATGGCTTGCAATATTGGCCCGAGAGGTTCCCGAAAGACCAAGGAAGATACTCTATTTGATACTCTATTTGACACTGATAGTCCCTTGGTCTACGGATTAGATAGGGTTTATGGGTTGTTTCTGCTAATCTGGCTGGTAGTTACAACATTGATCTGTAGGATTTTAAGGTGTGAAGGCTTCCTTTTTCACCTTGTTCTGTGATAGAAATTGCAATATAAATGTCATTAAAGATGGTTTCACAAATGACAAGTATGAGATTGAATTTTGATTCTTTGGTCACTTTTCTTTCAGTTTTCTAATATCTATACTTGTTCGGAACAGTTCCAGCTGATAAAATATTTGTATTATTTAATTAAAGCCTTGTGGAAATTTCTACATGTGGTTTCTCTTGTAAAGAAGATTGATATTTGTCTGGTTTTTAGAAAAATAAAATAAAAAAAAAGTATTCTGTCGGATCTGATTTTCTTACTTTCTTTTTAAGAAATTTGAATTATTCACTATATCAGCTTATATTATGATTTTTTATTTAGGTTTTAAATTGTTAAATATAAATACCATTTTAGAAAACTAGAAAATCTATGCTCCCAATTAACACAGAAAATGAGGTGCTTTGATCATCCACCTCCGGTATCTTTCTACATAAATAAATTGGGACAGGACAAGTATTATTACGTCTCATGTTTTTGTTAGTAAAGTATATTAAATCTACTTTAATTAATGCACCATTTCTGAAACTGCTGTCCGCGTTAACAGTTTTTCCAGACAAAAGAAGCTGTTCTAAGCTCATAAGCTACGCACGATATTAATAATTTGTTCTAACATAATTGAGACTTTAAAATTCTGCTTGGTTAGGTTAACAATATTTCTGCAAATAAAGTAGGAGGTACTAAAAAGTTTTAAGTTTGATTCAACAATGTATCTATTTTCCCCTAAGAAAATAATATTTGGGAAACCTTTAATTTAGTTACCTTTTTCTTTATTTTTCAAATGCAAAACAGTTGTATGTCCTTGTTGTGTTATTGTTTTTGTTATTCTTACTAATTTCAATTGCAAGTCCTCAACATACTTGCAGCTTCAAAGTTTTATTCCAAACACGAGTATCGATATTTCAATATATCGTCCATTCAACTCACGGCGAGAATTTTTTTTACCGATGTACGCATAATTCTATAACGAATCAAAATTTAGAAAATAATGGATAAATAGCTTTGATGAATCAGTAGTTTCTCAGCGTTTTTCATTTTTTTTCTTAGAACAGAATAAAAATAATCCCTCCAACATATTAAAAATCAAATTCCTTGTCATATTTGATTCAAATCATGGATCAAAGTTAAAAGAGAAAAAGACAATTTCTTCATAGATCCCTATTCCTAATCATGTAAATTTTTTCTAGCAGCCTCAGTTCTGGCATTGCTAATGGATTCATGTTTTTCCAAAGTTTCACATGTGCAATGTCCACCCAGGCATATTCCAGTGCCTCTAGCAATGGGGACACTACAATAAACTACGCAGTCCTGATTAGTCTTACATGCTGGCCCCCAAGCATCCACACTTTGCAAATCTATCAACATACTAAAATTTGAGTTAGTAGCGTAAATAATATGAAAATAATTCTTTCAATTTACACAAAATCCTCTCAATCGGCTAAAGGTCCACACATAAGAAAACCATTTCATGGTCACGACATAACTAAAGAGGATTTGAAAAAATGTGGTGACTATACTCTTTACATTAATTTCCAAATGGGATTTCTATAGTAAAGTGTGTTATGCGTAAAAGAAAGGGCGGGTTGGTGCACGAAGCATCTCACATTTACATAAGGTCCAAGAAAAGTGTGCTATGTGTGTGTATATATATATATAATTAGCAAGTGTGTGTGTCTTATATATATATACCAATCGACAGAAGAATCACAAACGCTAAGGCGAAAAAATTGTATGAAGCCTTCTTCATAGCCATGTCTTTAGACTGTCTTATGTGATTGGTGATTATGAAGAAACTTTATTATGATTTGTAGCTTGTACAAAAACCTTGCAACCCCTATTGAGCTATATATAGTGTAGACAATAAGTCGATATGAGGTGATTGCTATCTCTCTTGATTGGTCAAAAATGGAAAATAAGTTATTTGAGGTGATTGCTATCTATATTAGTTGGGCAAAAATGGAAAGTAAGTGAATTTGAGGTGATTGCTATCTGTATTAATTGGGCAAGAATGGAAGGTAAGTGAATTTAAAGTGATTGATATTTGTATTAATCGGGAAAGATGGAAGAAAATCTAAAAACTCAATATTCAATGGATGTCACCACACTCGCTTAAGGCATGTAATTGATTTTGTCTTAGAACTTATTGAATAAAGACACTATAGATTTCACTCATTTCCTTTTCTCGTCATCTATACCATATTATATTCCCCAAAAAAGACACTATAGAGGGAGGCCACTAGCCTATTAAATATTTGTCTAATTTCTACTCTCAAAGTAGATGAGAGAACTGTGAAATTTGAATGTATTTACTTGGGACAAAAAAAAAAAATCAACATGATGATTTTAAATTTACTAAAAACATCAACCAAAATAACATTGTCATTTTCTTAAGTACAAAAAAAAATTAGTAAAATGGTTGCTTGAATATCAAAAGAAAAACATACATCTTTTTTTGGATAAGAAATGAACTGTATCTGCTGTATAAAATTCAAACTATATGCAATTACAACTTGATAATTATAACTATATACAATTACAACTTGATAATTATAATAAGAATACAAAGTAATTGTAATTTTATTTGAAACATTTAAGTGTATGATGGAGATCTCATTAAGAAACAAAATGAATTGCTATACGTAATAGGTATAATTAGAAAGTAGTGAATTAACAAGGGATATATTTGGTAAATATTTCCTCCGTTCCAATTTATATGATATATTAGGCACGTACTTTAAGAAAGAAAGGAAAACTTTTGAAACTTTTAATCTAAAACAAGTCATAGATATTTGTGTGACTGTAAATCTTCATTAAAGATAAAAAGAAAAATTTTAAGTTAAATTATTTCTAAATATGCTATACGTAATATGTATAATTAGAAAGTAGTGAATTAATAAGGGTATACTTGATAAATATTTCCTCCGTTCCAATTTATATGATATATTAGGCACGTAGTTTAAGAAAGAAAGGAAAACTTTTGAAATATGTGATCTAAAACAAGTCATAGATATTTGTGTGATTGTAAATCTTCATTAAGGGTAAAAAGGAAATTTTTAAGTTAAATTATTTCTAAATATATAAATGTATCATTCTTTCTGGTACAGAATAAAAAAGAAAATGTATCACATAAATTGAGACAGAGAGAGTATGTATTTTATGGTGGGATATTTTGTCTTGAAAAAAATAATTTTCTACTTTTGCTTTCTCAAGAAGCAAAAACTTTTAGCCTTCTTCCTAATTGCCGAAAAACTGCAACTGTTTCTACTTAAAAATATTTTTAGAAACATTTTTACTTCTGGGGACAAACACCTCAAATTTTCAAAAATAAAATGCTTTTCCCCCAAATTTTCAAAAATGGTGCATTACTTGCAGGCTGCAGCTTCAAAGTTTTATTCCAAACACGAGTATCGATGTTTCAGTATATCGTGAATTCAACTCACAGCGAGAAAAAATCTTACTGGCATCCGATGTACGCATAATTCTATACGATCAAAATTTAGAAAATAATGGATAAATAGCTTTGATGAATCAGTAGTTTCTCACCGGTTTTCAAGATTTTCTTTTCTTAGAATAGAATAAAAATAATCCCTCCAACATATTAAAAATCAAATTCCTTGTCATATTTGATTCAAATCATGGATCAAATTTAAAAGAGAAAAGACAATTTATTCATAGATCACTATTCTTAATCATGTAAAAATTTTCTAGTAGATTCAGTTCTAGCATTGCTGATAGATTCACGTTTTTCCAAAGCTTCACATGTGCAATGTCCACCCAGGCATATTCCAGTGCCTCTAGCAATGGGGACATTACAGTAAGTTACGCAGTCCTGATTAGTCTTACATGCTGGCCCCCAAGCATCCACATTTTGAAAACCTATCAACATAGTAAAATTTGAGTTAGTAGTGTAAATAATATGAAAATAATTCTTTCAATTTACACAAAATCCTCTCAATCGGCTAAAGGTCCACACATAAGAAAACCATTTCATGGGTCATGACATAACTAAAGAGGATTTGAAAAAAAAAATGTGGTGACTATACTCTTTACATTAATTTCCAAATGGGATTACTATAGTAAAGTGCGTTATGCGTAAAAGAAAGGACAGGTTGGTGCACGAAACATCTCGCTTTTGTCCAAGATCCACAAAAAGTGTGTTGTGTGTGTGTATATATAATTAACAAGTGTGTATGTATTATATAGTAGAGAGGTATATATACCAATCGAGAGAAGAATCACAAACACCATAGCGAAAAAATTGTATGAAGCCTTCTTTATAGCCATGTCTTTAGAGTGTCTTGTGTGATTGGTGATTATGAAGAAACTCTATTATGATTTTGTAGCTTGTACAAAACCTTGCAACCCCTATTGAGCTATATATAGTGTAGACCGTAAGTTCATATGAGGTGACTACTATCTCTATTAATTGGGCAAACATAGACACTAAGTTAATTTGAGGTGATTGCTATCTATATTAACTGGGCAAGAACGGAAAGTAAGTGAATTTGAGGTGATTGCTATCCATATTAACTGGGCAAGAATGGAAAGTAAGTGAATTTTGAGGTGATTGCTATCTATATTAACTGAGCAAAAATGGAAAATAAGTGAATTTGAGGTGATTGCTATCTATATTTACTGGGCAAGAATGGAAAGTAAGTGAATATGAGGTGATTTCTATCTGTGTTAATTGGGCAAAATGGAAGAAAATTTAAAAGCTAGCTCAATATTCAATGGATGTCATCACAATCACTTAAGGCATGTAATTATTTTTTTCTTTTTGAAAAGGTAACATTTAAGGCATGTAATTGATTTTTTCATAGAAATATTTATCCAATTTCCAAAATGATGGATGGAACTAGCCTATTAAATATTTATCCAATTCTGCTCTCAAAGCAGACCATGAAACGATTGCATAAATTGAATGTATATACTTGGAAAAAAAAGAAGATCCAAACACAAAATGTAGTTTTTTTTTAGTGTAAGGTGCAATAGCAAAAGAAAGTGCTTGCTTGCTTTTTTTCTCCTGGACGAGCTCATTGCTTTAAACGATTACTGAACTAGTGAAAAATAGGTGAATAAAATTACCCTTTTTTTTTTGTATTACAAAAGTCACTTACCTTTTTTATTTTCTTCAAAAGGTCACTCAAGCGGGAAAATTATATATCCGTCTACTTTTTAAAGATGTAACACCTGAAAATTATTAAACACAACCGATTCAAATAAAAACCCACTTATTCAATCCGTAGAATCCCTTTGTATGCCAAAATAAACGCCCAAAAATCTCTTTATATGCCAAACAAATTTCTTTATTTTTAAAATATGGTAAATGCGTTGAACATAAATACTTTTAATAGAGAGAGCTTGGAAGTACCATCTGAGATGGTTTTGGACTTTTGGGAGATACCTTTCACAAGAAATCTGAATAATTGATATAATATAATAATTAAATTTTTATGTGCGCGTCCTGTTGGTTTAGCTTTAGCACCTATTTTTTTTTTCTTTTCACGAGAGCTTGTTTGCTCACAGTTAAATGGTCTAACATTACCCTATTTCACTGATCTTGGCTAAAAGGAACAAAAAAAATCGTCTAAGTTAAAAGGAGCCATTAACTTCAATTAGAGATTTTTTCATATTAGCAGCAAAATTCGAGTATGAACCGTAGCTATATGAATTTATTAAGCGATGACAAACCAATTAAAGGTACCAAACTTGTAATTTTAATCTGGACTTTTTGTTTAGTCTATAAAGAGATTTTATGAGTCGGGTGTTCGGTTGGATAGAGGTTTCTCGTTAAAATGTGTCGAGTTTGATGTGTTTAATTTTTGGCTTGAAAATCAAGTGCCATGCTATTAAAAAGTGGATAGATATATATCCCTTTCCAAATTGAGTAGTCTTTTGAGTAATATTGCTCACCTCTATGGCCTCGAAAGTTAATTATCTTTTTCTCCTTTCTTGCTCCCTTCCTTTCTCTCCTCCCCCCCCCCCCCCCCCCCCCCACCCCCCAACCCGCTTTCCCTATTTTTGTTATTCAACTATTTATTTGGTTTCTTATCAAATATGTTATCTCTAAGTGTTCAAATCAGTAATTTACCAGAAATTACTAACATCAATAATTTACTACAATCATTAATTTATCAGATGTTTACTGAAACCAATTTTTGTTTTATGAAATCAGGAAAACATTAAGGATAGAAATTAGATGAAACAGAAAAATTTCCCAGCCCACAAGTTTCTTGTGTGTTCTTAAAAAATCTAATCCCCTCACAGTTGCCAAGGTCAATGGATTAATTTCTGCCAGGATAGAACTATTTTATAATAGCGGCAATGTAAATTACAGAACTTCGGCGAACTCAAAGAGCGGCAGCAAATCACACTAGACACTTACATTTTTGGTTTGGAAAAATATGTAGAATGCAGAAGAGAGAGGGGAGTAAAAACGCAAAATTTCAGCTCGAATTTTTTTAGTATTGAAAACTGAGGCAGAGCCTCCGAATTTATAGCCACAGGTTTGGGGAAGACATGTTTGTTCGGTTCCGCAAAAAATATTAGAATTTAAGAAAATAAATAATGGCATTTAGAAAGTAAATTTGGTCCAAAAAACTATCAATCAATCAGATTATTTAACAAAATCTGAAGCCGAGCTAAGTGATGACGACAACACAAGGGGAATCCCTCTTCTCAACTTTTTAAGAGCTAGAAGAGGCAATTTTATATATAAGCACACAAGAAGTGCTTTTCCCCATCAATGAGGGACAAAGTGTCACAAAGTACCGCAAAGTGCCTTTTGCACAATGAAACTTATTTGAACTTGATTTCACTCCATTTTATTTTCCCACCATTCTTTAAAGCCTAACAAGATATTCGGTACCGTATTGGGGGACTGACTATTCGAATTTGCGGAGCGATGTAAGGTCCATTTAGAGGGAAATCACTCTCTAACAAGATTTGTTTTCATACCCAAATTTAAACTGGAGACATTTGATTAAGGGTGGAGAAATCCTATTGAACTCGCCACCACCGATTATACAATTCAGCTTATTATTTATTTAAAGGTGCTTCATCTAAAATTGGGTTATGACATTGTATTGTCAATCTTGACCCCGCTCATGTTAGCTCTAGAAAATTTTGAGCAGAATCGTAAAATAACTTATGTATCGATTCAAGCAACTTTAACCCACCCAAACTCAATTTCTACATTTGGCACCCCTAGGTCAAACAAACAAATTGATAAATAAGGCATTAAATGGCGATGATTACCCTAACTAAACAATCGTGAAAGTGCATTGTCAACAATGGGGCACCATAGTAGGAACACTAGAAACGGAGTCCGCAACAACCCTTTTGACACTGGCCTTTTTGACATGTTTTCTTGTAGAACCCTATTTAGCTACTTCCAATATGAAAAAAAAAAAAGAGTTGAAGAATTAGAAATGAACCAAACTTTATTGTTGCCATTACTTTCACAAAAGGAGAAAATTTCTCTTAGGTAACTTCTATCATTGAGTAAGATAATTGAAAGGTTTCAGGTAAAATAAAAATGTGATAGGAAAAATATTTTTAAATTAAGATTATGTTGTCAAACTAATATAATTTTGGAGGCCGTCATATTGCAAAGTCAGGCAAAGAAGAATATACTGTGGTTAATTTTTAAAATCTCAATTCAAAATAGTTGGGATTATACTCATTTTGTTATACTAGAATTTATAATCCACATGAAAAGATATTAGATTCTCGAATAGTAAGTGGTTACGTCATTAGTAATCCAGAGAAATCTAAAGGGTATAGGTTTTACTGTCCAAATCAGTGTTTTAAAAAGCGGGGGTGCGAGGCGAGATGTTTACGCAACTTTTGGGGGGGAGGGGGGGGGGGAGTCCCATGGATCTACGGGGCGTGTGTCTGATGTATCTTCAATTTTATAATTTTATTACCAAAAGAGAAGCAAAAGTAAAATTTTCATTAAAATTCTACAAATAAATTCAAGTAAATCACCAATAAATTATTTAATTTTTTGATAAAAGTAACAACACAAAGAGTGATAATAGCCTAGATAATTTTTAAAATGAAATCTTCATTCACTTCATCATGAATCTCTAGATCTATTAGTCCTTCCCACCTCAACTAATATTTGCACTGATTTTTATTTATATATTCAAAGAAGGAGAAGGGCAAAACGTGTAAGAGCAATGACAAAAATAGATAAAGTTGCATCAAGAACATAGTGTTATGAAATCTCTATCATATCAATTTCAGACATAATCACCAAAAAAAATATTTATTGCCGTGTTATTTTCTATGAGAGTTGTTGTCATACCCCATTTTAACCGGGTTGATTTAGGAGTACAACATATTGGTGATTCCTATTTATTTTGTTTTATGGAGTCGCCACCTAATTAATTTAACGGTGAATTAGGACACCTAGAGGTTAACTAAGGCAAAGTTAAAACTAAACCTTAATTAATAGTCTGCTTAACCAGTATGATTCTAGGTAAGGGCTCTATATTATCCTAAAGGGAAGGGGTTAGGCATCCTTTAGAATCCGTTAACTTACGGTTATCCGGCCAAACTTAGGTTAATTAATTAAGATTAAATATAATGCTTAATTCTTAAGAAAAATAGGTTATAAATATTATTGAGGTTTTAAAGGAATACATAATGATGCTATTTAAACTGACTCGAAGAAATGCATAGTAGTCCACTTAAAAATAAAACTTATAAATGTTTGTTAAGCTTAAAATAATAATTTTTATTATAAAAGTGAGACTGGCAAAATATAATGATTTGTATAGAAGTAGAAGCTTTTAAGAGAAAACCTAGCCAATATGACATTACATCAGTATAATAGTGTAAGAAATCTAGACTTGTTTCAAAAATAGAATGCAAAGATGATGAATTTCTTTCTCTTTTACTGATTTATTTAATTATACTCGGCTAAAAATAGACGTGATTGATTCAAACTTGAAGAGTTATTTATAATATGTTTGTATATTAATGATGTTTTGAAATTAAGATAATAGAAAATATGATTCCTTTAATTCGAAAAATATGAATTCTATACTATCAACTATTCTAGAAGTAAATATTATGGATACTATAAATAACTTTAATATAAAAAGAAGAAAATGGAATTTATGGAATTAATTGTTAGTTTCCCTTAAATTAACTACCCATGACTAAAACTAAGTCTACTAATTCATTAGGATTTATCTAAACCAAGAAAACAAAAACAAACAAAGAGTTCATTGCATAATACAAATTAAATGCACAAAATAGAGAAGTAGCTAATTTAAATGGGCTCAGCCCATTTTAAAAGAGTTGCTGCAATCTGTTTGTTGCTGTTGGGCCTTAGCCCAGAATTTCGTTTCTTTTATTTTGCTGCAGACTGGCTGGACGTGAATGAGGTTATGTTGGGCTTTTAGCCCAACTCCGAACGCGGAAGAAGAGCGAGTCCCTCGGACTCGTATGCGGTGGTCATGCACAAAATGAAAGGAAAATGATTAGTACTAAATCAAATGACTACAGCTGAACATGTACAATGTAGATTTAAAACAGTCCAGGGGACTATGTATATCCCATGTATATTTGAGTATATTCAGAGCATATGCAATTAACCAACACGCGTCAAGGATTGGAGACTGATAATTAAATGAATAACAACTTATCAGGAATATATATCAAATTTCAGGTCAATTTTCAACTGGTGTTTCAAATTGATTGTCATCAGTATGCCTGTGACGATAACCAAAACTCATAAAGGAGCACTGCAGACTTGAGCACTTAAAGGTTTAGGCATGAGTATATACACAGAATTCTCAATGTCAATATTAATTGATCATAGCTGAGTGCTCAGATGGGTCATATTAGATAACTTTAACATATACCTTTGATATAAACTCGTTAAACCAAGTAATTAATGCATACGTTAAGTCGATAAGCTAGCCTATGTTTATGAGCTTAAACTGACTTCATTACCATATTTCATGGACAGAACTGTAAAGAGGGAAATGAAGTCTAACTGGTCATTAGGGAACAAAAGAAGAAGAAAGTATGTTCAAGAAACATACATCCCAAGAAAATACTGGTCAAAACAGGTGACACATTAGAGTGCAAGATGGGCTTTTTACATTTTTTCAAATATCAAAACAGCAGCCTACATAATCCCAACAGGTTCCAACCAGTGTTACAAATTGAACACACATAGAGGCAGAACTGTGTTCAAATGCTTTTACCCATTTTAGAGGAACCTATTCCGAGATCTTTAAACACTACAACAAACACTCGAAAGAGACAGCACACAACAACAAACAAACAAATTTGCACACTGGACTCACATTTAACAGGGGCATGAATTAGCTATTTAGACACAGAGGACAATATTAGAGAAGAAAGGGAAGGTATACGTGATGAGAATAAAAACAACCAGAGTCTCAAATATTAAGTAGGAGGTCTTAATCAGATATACCACTAGATTGCTGGTGATTCCGCATATGAATTTGGACACAAGGACCAATTTAGAATGACATGTGCAAACTGGACTGGACTAGGCAAAGTCCCTTACATTATTAAAGTTTAAACTAACCATGTTTTTCATAAATTATGAGTCAACAACTCAATATAGAATCCTGATTCAGTTAACAGAACCAACACAGCATCCCAGGCTACTTCCACATCAAACAAGATCTACGGACTATACTAATAGCATGTTTAATCATACTGATTTCATCTTTCAACAAATCATAGGTGACTGAAACCAACTAATACTGAGCATAAACAAGTATCAATGAATCTCCGAGGATTACACTAATCTAATACAGACTTAAGCAATTAAAACACATAATCCGAGTCCAGGCCCTAATACTTGAATACATGAGACTATAAATTCAATGACAGGATTCAGAACCAAGCATATAGAATAATAATGGGTTGAAGTCATTTGGCAGAGAGACTAACCATATGACAGTCTGATTAAACAGGCTGTGGGCTAACCTAGCATACAACTAGATAAAATTAGCCTTTTATAGCATAACAAAGTAACTGTAGACCCAAACTACACACTACTGAATCAGAACATATCCTAGAGAAGTTGTTCTGACTAACTAATTCCAAAAGAAAACTAATGCACACAAAACACGGCTGACAGATTACCTAAATCAATGCTAGCATATGATTAATCCTAGAACATACAGGCAAACAAAATGAAACTAAAGCACCAGTTTAATTTAAACTTGCACATAAATCTGAAGTAGTCGCAAAACCGAACTAAACAGAATTAAGCACGCTTAATACGCCAAGGATAACTACAGACAGAACTGGAATACAACTAAGCCAAACAAATCACATACACAGTTTCAACGCTAAAAAAAAACAATACCAAAAATAATTAAAGGAAGGAAATTACCTTCTTCGGGTGCAGCGAAAGGGGTACGGGGATCTTTCGGTCTACGCTCGAACACTATCAAATCCGAGCTTGAGATGCTCGGATTCACAGCAACAACAAAGCAAACAAATACGAACTGGAACTAGTATTCTTGAACCAATATTAAGATAAGATTACGACTGCTAAAGAAACTGATTTTTAAGGAGTTCTACACGGCTAAAAGGACTTGTATTTTAGAGATATCTCGGGATTTCGAAGAAAACAAAAGAAAACTTGTTTCAGAACTTGATTTTCAAGGGGGGTTTTTGCTATTCCAGCCCCTCAGTTTCTTGGGGAATTTTGAATCGAAAACCTCTCGGTTCTTGGGGAATTACCTGAATCAAAAACCCATCCCTAAACCGACTTGGAAACAATTATTTATAGGATCGATCTTGGGTTTGAGCTAGGGTTTTCGTTTTTTGGAGAAGAGAGAGAGGAACGGGGGACAAGACATGGTGGAGTGGAGGCGGTAGAGGGGAGTGGGGGTGTCAGAGAGGTAACGTGGGGGACATGTGTGGGAGAGAGAAGAGAGAGTGAGGGAGACGAAGGAGATGATGATGAAGAAGAGGAGGGAGTGGCGGAAAGAAGAATGAAGGAAACCCTAGGGTTTCCTTCGTTAAATGAAAAGGGGGCGGGTCGGATCCGGAAATTCGTGGGCTGGGTCAATTTCTTTTGGACTGGGTATTAAATGAATGGGCTAGATTTTATTTTGAGTGATAATGGGCTAGTCCGAAAAATAATATTGTTGATTGGGCTGCTACATTTAAATAAAAGACCTATTTAAATAACTTGTGTTAAAATATTGCTCAATATAAAATATGCAATTATTAATGCTTAGATAATAGAAAATGGCGTTGTAATAGCCGTGCAATAATATTTCGAAAATCCACGCTATTATTTAATTATGCAAAGGTAAAATGCGATGCGTGTGCGCAAGCTGGTACAATGCCGAAATGATAAAAACTGTGAATTATAATAATAATAATAATAATAATAATAGTAATAATAATAATAATAATAATAATAATAATAATAATAATAATAATAATAATAATAATGGCTAGTAACTGTAATAGAATAATGAAACGCCGGTATTGATTATAGTAAAAAATATAAATATATTTTTTTTAATTTTCCAAAAATATTAGAAGCGTAAATAGGTATTTCGGAGGAGAGGCGGGACAAAATTGGGTGTCAACAACTTGTCCCTCTTTGCCCGGTAATGATGACAAGAGTTGGCGAGCAAAGACGTTGACTCAGTAGACTATTTTGTCCCGGCTAAAGGAAACTTGAGAGGATTATGACCGAACTACGGCCTCTAAGTTGCCTACATATCTCGGGTTGCACGAGAATCAGGTCGAGTGTAGTTCTGGGACAACTACGAGACTTTATGACTAACGAATCCCGATTGGCGCGAATCTTTGCGAAATATTTTCCCAGTGTCGAATTTATGATGACACTGGGTATTATGATAGAACTTGAGAATTCTGAAAATTGAATTGCTGGAATGCAGGTAGAATACTTGTGATTAGATACGAGTGTTCGAGGTAGATCTTTGACCCGTGTCGAGAAGTCTGATTATCCTTCCCAACCAAATTGCCCCAGTTCGCTGCCGAAGAAATAGTTCCACGAATTGATGTGTGTTGCCAACTTTAATATTGTCAAAAGCCACAAGCTAAAACAATTGTTAGCAATAAAGAAACATATGTGTAAATAAGACAGGATTGGAGAAGTTTACACTTGTAATCCCTGTTTCGAAAGTTGAATCCACAACATACTTTGGAGATGAATTAAATTTATGGCTTCCACTTGAAGAGGAATTAAGTCGACATTGATATCCACCTTAACGAGAGCTAAATCCACATCCACGTTTATCTTAAGGAAATCTAAAAATATAAATCCACATCCACTTCCACTGTACAAAAATATAAATCCACATCCACTTCCACGGTGTAAAATAAATAAATCCACATCCACTCACGGTAAAAATATAAATCCACGTCCACTTCCACGGTACAAAATATAAATCCACATCCACTTCCACTGTACAAAAATATAAATCCACATCCCCTTTCACTGTACAAAAATATAAATCCACATCCATTTCCAGGGTGTAAAAATATAAATCCACATCCACTTCCACAGCATAAAATATAAATCCACATCCACTTCAACTGTACCAAAAATATAAATCCACATCCACTTCCACGGTGTAAAATAAATAATATAAATCCACGTCCACTTCCACTGAAATTTAAAATACTCGCATTATGAGGTGGGTACCTGAACTGAAATTGAAAATACCCGCATTATGAGGTGGGTGCCTGAACTGAAATATAAAATACCCGCATTATGAGGTGGGTGCCTGAACTGAAATATAAAATACCCGCATTAGAAGGTGGGCGCCTGAACTGAAATTAAAATACCCGCATTAGAAGGTGGGTGCCTGAACTGGAATTTAAAATACCCGCATTAGAAGGTGGGTGCCTGAACTGAAATTTAAAATACCCGCATTATGAGGTGGGTGCCTGAACTGGAATTTAAAATACCCGCATTAGAAGGTGGGTGCCTAAACTGGAATTTAAAATACCCGCATTATGAGGTGGGTGCCTGAACTGGAATTTAAAATACCCGCATTAGAAGGTGGGTGCCTAAACTGGAATTTAAAATACCCGCATTATGAGGTGGGTGCCTGAACTGAAATATAAAATACCCGCATTATGAGGTGGGTGCCTGAATTGAAATATAAAATACCCACATTATGAGGTGGGTGCCTGAACTGAAATATAAAATACCCGCATTGTGAGGTGGGTGCCTGAACTGAAATATAAATCTACGTCCACTTCCATGGTACAAAATGTAAATCCACATCCACTTCCACAGTGCAGAAAAATAAATCCACATCCACTTTCATAGTTCAAAAATATAAATCCACGTCCGCATTTCACGGTACAAAAAAAATGTAAATCCCCATCCACTTCCACGTCCGTATTATACGGTACAAAAAATAAATCCACTTCCACGTCCGTATTATACGGTACCAAAAATAAATCCACATCCACTTCCACGTCTGTATTATACGGTGCAAAAATAAATCCACATCCACATCTGTATTATACGGTACCAAAAATAAATTCACATCCACAAATAAATCCACATCCCCTTTCAAAATGCAAAAATAAATCCACACCCACTTTTTACGGTGCAAGAACATAGATCCACCTCCATCTTCCCAAACTTTAAAAATAAATCCACTTCCACGTCCACAATGTTCATATGAATCCACATTCCTTTCCACAATATAAATCTACTTCCCCGTCCACATCCACAATGTAAATTCATGTCCACTTTAAAAATAGTATTGTAGAAAGGTATCCACGTTTATATCCACATCCTAATCCATGTCCCGTTGTGACGGAAGTTAAATCTATAATTATCCCCACAATTTAATATATGACGCAAGATTTCGATCTTGTTATCTTATTAAAATACCACATTCTAAAAGAAACCTGTTAGCGACTTGAAATAAATATGTACAAAATGATGACAAAATTGAGGAATTCAAACCAGTAACAGGTGACCATGTCAATATCCACTTGAAGAAGGTTAAATCCACGATTATGTGTACTTGATCGATCGAGAAATGCCACGAGCTAAAACAACTGTTAGTGATAAGAATATGTAAATAGTTGGGTTCGAAAGAATTATGCTCACAGCCCTTGGTTGAGAAGATAAATTTGTGTCCACTGGAGCGATCAAAATTTAATGATGAGTGGAACAACGTCCACCGTTTAGCGCAAGCTACCTTTGCATCCACATTGAAGAATATTTGACTTTTTGAAGAAAGCCAACTCTTTGTTCATGTCCATAATTAAAATTTTAAGAGGAGCTAAATATGAACCACATTCATGTTAATTAAACCTGTCTCATCAAAGAAAAATTGTGAGTTTGAAAGAAAATTGATTGACTTGTGCATGTCGGGGAACTTGACCCTTGAACTGATCCTTGTTTCGGTCGCGTCCACGTTCTTCGATGTCTCATTCCATATTTGTCTTGCCAGGGAGTTTCAGTTATAAAAGTGTATTTTGCAAAATAAGAGTCATGAGATTTGGATGACTTCGAAGGGAAATACTTAATGGATTTAACAGATGAAATGATCGTGAAGACTCGAATTCGAATTTATCAACATTTCTAGAAAGATATGAAACGGACTTTATTTAAAATTGTTGAATATTTAAGACTACTTTTATGCTACTTCTAAAATTGTCCCAGTTTCCAGTCCTGGAGACACTTGGTTCTAAATAATTGAAAAGTGAGAACTTATAATGAAAGTTTTTTTTTTTGAAGCGATTTGACCGATTTCAAAAATTTGTCCCAGTTTCAAGATACTAAGATATATGAATTTAAACAGTGGGAAGACCAAAATCTTATATAAAAATCCTTATGTATCTTATAGGAACTAAAAATGGTTTGGACAAACCGAAGATATTGAAAAATTAAAGGTAAAAGGGCTGAACCCGCCTCGGGTTGCCTATGTATCCCAAAGGAATCAGGCCAGACGTAGTTCGTGATCAAAATAAAAACTTTCGAGTTTTGTTTTTAATAAAAGGGAGGGCCGAACCCTATGTGGGTTGCCTAAATTGAAATTTAAAAATACCCGCATTATGAGGTGGGCGCCTGATTTGGAATGAGCTGGTCGAGAAGAGGTAAAATAGCTTGCTTGGTTTGAGAATCTGGCATAGGCAAAGTCTAACGAACCCCATGATATGGAGTCATATGTGGCGGAGTTTGAGAAAATGATCGATTTTGAAGTACCATATGGCTTAAATCAGCAACTCGTCGCTCCAGACCAGCAATGATCTCCAAATGTGTTTCTGGTTCATTAGAGGATGTGGGATCACTTGTGATCGGTAAACTAAGAGATGGCTCAGATGAGGTGGTTGCATTGATCAAACTTTGATCCATTTTAGAACGAATATTTTTAGTTAACCAGGTGATTAGTGATGAGTCAGAGTCTGATTTCTTGGCTCTAGACCGTGTGAAATATGGATGCTCCGCCAGTTCCCCTTTAGCACAAGTCAACCTTTTGTTTTGAAAATAATTTTAAAAAGGAAAAAGATAAAACAAGAAAAGAGAAAAAGAAAATGAGTCAGTATACGGTAAGGACATATTATTGCATATAAACACATTATTGCACATATACATCGCGTTTTATAATGCAAGGGACCTCTTTATGCCAGAGGTAGGCCTAACGAATATTTGAAGGACAAACATGTCTTTTATGTATCATTCCACAACTCCTCCTAAAACTAATTTACAAGAATAATAAAAATTATTACATGCCAATCAATAATACATCTCAAAATTAATCTAAGATATCTAATACTTCAACTCCACTAATTTCCTTTGGTTGTCTTCAACCTCCGGCATTAATTGAATGCTCCACGCAGCCTGCAACAGAAGGTCAGTTTCCTTGAAATATTTATCTATAGAGTACTAGGTCCACATATTCCACATATTTGTCCTTCAAATAATGCACATAAATAGTGAGAAGTGTCACTTAGAGTCATAGACTCATTTGGACGTTTGGTAAGGTTGACTAATGAACTTAATACACCAAGGGTATTAAGCCTCCTAGGTTTAAAATGATGCATGTCCTTACAAGGTTTTGGTTTTCGCTCTATCTAGGTAGACTAAGAGTGGTTTTCTTATGACACAAGGCTCCCCCAAACAGACAACTTGGGAGTGGAAAGTCCGTGGCCGTCGACTGCACCGCCGATCGACTAAATCCACAAGACCAATCCAACTAAAGGGGTAATTTAGTAGTGCACGGGCGCAAACTGCGAAGCCGCTTTAAGTGTGTGAATATGTGTGAGTTTTCCAGGAGTGGAAGAAGTATGAGCGGAATGCCAATTTAAGGAAAGCAATAACATACATATTACATAGAAAAATTTACATAAGGAATAAAATACAAACACCCAAAAGCATATAAGGGAAAAACAATAATGAAGGCAAAAAGAAAACAAACAAGATATTCAACAAATTAACTATTACCCTAAGTCTGTTATGGTTAGAGCCTAAAGTCCCCAGCGGAGTCGCCAAGCTATCATACCCCATTTTAATCGGGTTGATTTAGGAGTACAACATATTGGTGATTCCTATTTATTTTGTTTTAAGGAGTCGCCACCTAATTAATTTAACGGTGAATTAGGACACCTAGAGGTTAACTAAGGCAAAGTGAAAACTAAACCTCAATTAATAGTCTGCTTAACCAGTATGATTCTAGGTAAGGGCTCTATATTATCCTAAAGGGAAGGGGTTAGGCATCCTTTAGAATCCGTTAACTTACGGTTATCCGGCCAAACTTAGGTTAATTAATTAATATTAAATATAATGCTTAATTCTTAAGAAAAATAGGTTATAAATATTATTGAGGTTTTAAAGGAAAACATAATGATGCTATTTAAACTGACTCGAAGAAATGCATAGTAGTCCACTTAAAAATAAAGCTTATAAATGTTTGTTAAGCTTAAAATAATAATTTTTATTATAAAAGTGAGACTGGCAAAATATAATGATTTGTATAGAAGTAGAAGCTTTTAAGAGAAAACCTAGCCAATATGACATTACATCAGTATAATAGTGTAAGAAATCTAGACGTGTTTCAAAAATAGAATGCAAAGATGATGAATTTCTTTCTCTTTTACTGATTTATTTAATTATACTCGGCTAAAAATAGATGTGATTGATTCAAACTTGAAGAGTTATTTATAATATGTTTGTATATTAATGATGTTTTGAAATTAAGATAATAGAAAATATGATTCCTTTAATTCGAAAAATATGAATTCTATACTATCAACTATTCTAGAAGTAAATATTATGGATACTATAAATAACTTTAATATAAAAAGAAGAAAATGGAATTTATGGAATTAATTGTTAGTTTCCCTTAAATTAACTACCCATGACTAAAACTAAGTCTACTAATTCATTAGGATTTATCTAAACCAAGAAAACAAAAACAAACAAAGAGTTCATTGCATAATACAAATTAAATGCACAAAATAGAGAAGTAGCTAATTTAAATGGGCTCAGCCCATTTTAAAAGAGTTGCTGCAATCTGTTTGTTGCTGTTGGGCCTTAGCCCAGAATTTCGTTTCTTTTATTTTGCTGCAGACTGGCTGGACGTGAATGAGGTTATGTTGGGCTTTTAGCCCAACTCCGAACGCGGAAGAAGAGCGAGTCCCTCGGACTCGTATGCGGTGGTCATGCACAAAATGAAAGGAAAATGATTAGTACTAAATCAAATGACTACAGCTGAACATGTACAATGTAGATTTAAAACAGTCCAGGGGACTATGTATATCCCATGTATATTTGAGTATATTCAGAGCATATGCAATTAACCAACACGCGTCAAGGATTGGAGACTGATAATTAAATGAATAACAACTTATCAGGAATATATATCAAATTTCAGGTCAATTTTCAACTGGTGTTTCAAATTGATTGTCATCAGTATGCCTGTGACGATAACCAAAGCTCATAAAGGAGCACTGCAGACTTGAGCACTTAAAGGTTTAGGCATGAGTATATACACAGAATTCTCAATGTCAATATTAATTGATCATAGCTGAGTGCTCAGATGGGTCATATTAGATAACTTTAACATATACCTTTGATATAAACTCGTTAAACCAAGTAATTAATGCATACGTTAAGTCGATAAGCTAGCCTATGTTTATGAGCTTAAACTGACTTCATTACCATATTTCATGGACAGAACTGTAAAGAGGGAAATGAAGTCTAACTGGTCATTAGGGAACAAAAGAAGAAGAAAGTATGTTCAAGAAACATACATCCCAAGAGAATACTGGTCAAAACAGGTGACACATTAGAGTGCAAGATGGGCTTTTTACATT
This sequence comes from Lycium barbarum, assembly GCF_019175385.1. NCBI lineage: Eukaryota > Viridiplantae > Streptophyta > Magnoliopsida > Solanales > Solanaceae > Lycium > Lycium barbarum. Next base: position 69,546,260 of record NC_083348.1, on the reverse strand, counting down.
TTTTCAAATATCAAAACAGCAGCCTACATAATCCCAACAGGTTCCAACCAGTGTTACAAATTGAACACACATAGAGGCAGAACTGTGTTCAAATGCTTTTACCCATTTTAGAGGAACCTATTCCGAGATCTTTAAACACTACAACAAACACTCGAAAGAGACAGCACACAACAACAAACAAACAAATTTGCACACTGGACTCACATTTAACAGGGGCATGAATTAGCTATTTAGACACAGAGGACAATATTAGAGAAGAAAGGGAAGGTATACGTGATGAGAATAAAAACAACCAGAGTCTCAAATATTAAGTAGGAGGTCTTAATCAGATATACCACTAGATTGCTGGTGATTCCGCATATGAATTTGGACACAAGGACCAATTTAGAATGACATGTGCAAACTGGACTGGACTAGGCAAAGTCCCTTACATTATTAAAGTTTAAACTAACCATGTTTTTCATAAATTATGAGTCAACAACTCAATATAGAATCCTGATTCAGTTAACAGAACCAACACAGCATCCCAGGCTACTTCCACATCAAACAAGATCTACGGACTATACTAATAGCATGTTTAATCATACTAATTTCATCTTTCAACAAATCATAGGTGACTGAAACCAACTAATACTGAGCATAAACAAGTATCAATGAATCTCCGATGATTACACTAATCTAATACAGACTTAAGCAATTAAAACACCTAATCCGAGTCCAGGCCCTAATACTTGAATACATGAGACTATAAATTCAATGACAGGATTCAGAACCAAGCATATAGAATAATAATGGGTTGAAGTCATTTGGCAGAGAGACTAAGCATATGACAGTTTGATTAAACAGGCTGTGGGCTAACCTAGCATACAACTAGATAAAATTAGCCTTTTATAGCATAACAAAGTAACTGTAGACCCAAACTACACACTACTGAATCAGAACATATCCTAGATAAGTTGTTCTGACTAACTAATTCCAAAAGAAAACTAATGCACACAAAACACGGCTGACAGATTACCTAAATCAATGCTAGCATATGATTAATCCTAGAACATACAGGCAAACAAAATGAAACTAAAGCACCAGGTTAATTTAAACTTGCACATAAATCTGAAGTAGTCGCAAAACCGAACTAAACAGAATTAAGCACGCTTAATACGCCAAGGATAACTACAGACAGAACTGGAATACAACTAAGCCAAACAAATCACATACACAGTTTCAACGCTAAAAAAAAACAATACCAAAAATAATTAAAGGAAGGAAATTACCTTCTTCGGGTGCAGCGAAAGGGGTACGGGGATCTTTCGGTCTACGCTCGAACACTATCAAATCCGAGCTTGAGATGCTCGGATTCACAGCAACAACAAAGCAAACAAATATGAACTGGAACTAGTATTCTTGAACCAATATTAAGATAAGATTACGACTGCTAAAGAAACTGATTTTTAAGGAGTTCTACGCGGCTAAAAGGACTTGTATTTTAGAGATATTTCGGGATTTCGAAGAAAATAAAATAAAACTTGTTTCAGAACTTGATTTTCAAGGGGGTTTTTGCTATTCCAGCCCCTCAGTTTCTTGGGGAATTTTGAATCGAAAACCTCTCGGTTCTTGGGGAATTACCTGAATCAAAAACCCATCCCTAAACCGACTTGGAAACAATTATTTATAGGATCGATCTTGGGTTTGAGCTAGGGTTATCGTTTTTTGGAGAAGAGAGAGAGGAACGGGGGACAAGACATGGTGGAGTGGAGGCGGCAGAGGGGAGTGGGGGTGTCAGAGAGGTAACGTGGGGGACAGGCGTGGGAGAGAGAAGAGAGAGTGAGGGAGACGAAGGAGATGATGATGAAGAAGAGGAGGGAGCGGCGGAAAGAAGAATGAAGGAAACCCTAGGGTTTCCTTCGTTAAATGAAAAGGGGGCGGGTCGGATCCGGAAATTCGTGGGCTGGGTCAATTTCTTTTGGACTGGGTATTAAATGAATGGGCTAGATTTTATTTTGAGTGATAATGGGCTAGTCCGAAAAATAATATTGTTGATTGGGCTGCTACATTTAAATAAAAGACCTATTCAAATAACTTGTGTTAAAATATTGCTCAATATAAAATATGCAATTATTAATGCTTAGATAATAGAAAATGGCGTTGTAATAGCCGTGCAATAATATTTCAAAAATCCACGCTATTATTTAATTATGCAAAGGTAAAATGCGATGCGTGTGCGCAAGCTGGTACAATGCCGAAATGATAAAAACTGTGAATAATAATAATAATAATAATAATAATAATAATAATAGTAATAATAATAGTAATAATAATAATATTAATAATAATAATATTAATAATAATAATAATAATAATAATAATAATGATGGCTAGTAATTGTAATAGAATAATGAAACGCCGGTATTGATTATAGTAAAAAATATAAATATATTTTTTTTAATTTTCCAAAAATATTAGAAGCGTAAATAGGTATTTCGGAGGAGAGGCGGGACAAAATTGGGTGTCAACAGTTGTTTCATTTATTTATATATTTTAGGAAAAATCACTACTACATGAAAACGTGAACATAAAGTATAAATATCATTACACCAATAATAAAAATCATAATCTGTAGCAAAAATAATTTTAAAATAATAAAAATCAAATTTAACGCCTGGGGTGTACGCCTTTAGGCCCCGCTCTTACGCTTTTGCGCTTGGGACTTATGCCCCAAATTCTAGGGTGTACGCCCTATGAAACTACACCTTTCCATTGTGCCCAGAGCGTTTTTGGTACGCCCTACCTCGGGACTCGCCTCAAAAAAGCCTTTAAAAACACTGGTCCAAATTATAGCTCAATAATTGTTGAAATCGGTAATGCAAGAGAAATAGTGCCTTAACAGACTGGCGTTGATGGGTATCTCAGTGAATATTTTCTCTAAATGAATTGGACCTATGAATAAGTTTAAAAGTGATTTTCCCCCAAGAAGTAATGAGTCTAAGTGTCCATTGCATTTTGGACAGGAAGATCATGATCATCTATCTAGATGGCAATGAAAGTGGATATGGATGTGATCATATCTCTATATATTTGTCCATAGCTGAGACAAGCTCTTTACAGGCTGGTTGGGAGTTGAATGCCACATTTAGCTTCTTGATATTTGATCAAATTCATGGCAAATATCTTATAATGAGAGGTATTTATAGTTTTCCTTTCTATGGAATTTTCTTCTTAGAAGTCTTATTGAAGTTCCCAAAACATGAAAGTAAAATTACTGGATATTTTAAATTTAAATATGAATTGTTAATATGTCTTAAAAGGAATTCATAATATATATACTCATACTTTATTGCAGGAATGAAGCAACGTTTTCATAATATCAAGACTGAATGGGGTTTCTCGAAATGTATATCTCATGAAACATTCAAAGAGCCCTCTAAGGGTTACCTTGTTAATGAGAAATATATTTTTGGAATAGATGTATATGTGATCAAGAACCAGAAAGTGGGTGAATTTGTGTCCTCATTGAATGAACTCAAGTCTTATAAGCACGAATGGAAGATTTTTAAATTTTCAAAAGTTAAGAATATAATGCTTATAAGCATATAGTGCTTAAGAATATAGGTCAAGTCTTATAAGCACTATATTCTCAACTTTTGAAAATTCAGAAATCTTCCATTCGCGCTTATAATACTTGGGCTCATTCAACGAGGACACAAATTCACCCACTCCCTAATTCTTGATGACATATACATCTACTCCAAAGATACATTTCTCATTAACAAGGTAACCATTAGAGGAATCTCTCAATGTTTCATGAGATATACATTTCGAGAAATCTCAATCAGTCTTGATATTGTGAAAACGTTTGCTCCATTTCTGCAATAACTGCATGAGTATATTCTGAAGTCCTTTTAGGACACATTAATAATTCATATTTAAATTTAAAGTATCTAGTTATTTTACTTTCATGTTTTGGGAACTTCAAAAGATTTCTAAGAAAAAAATTTCAGAGAAAGGAACACAATACATACCTCTCATTACAAGATACGCGCTATTAATTTGATCAAATATCAAGAAGCTAAATGTGGCATTCACCTCCAAAACAACATGTAAAGAGCTTGTCCATCTCCACTTTCATCGCCGTCTGGATATGTGATCATCTTCCTATCCAAAATGCAATTGACAATTAGACTCATTACTTGGGGAAAAATCACTTTTTAAACTTATTCATCTGTCCAATTAATTAAAGAAAATATTCACTGAGATATCCATCAACGCCAATTTGTTAGGGCACTATTTCCTCTTCTCTGTCCAAACCATAGCTTGAGAATTGTTGAAACCGATAATTCAAGGGTTATTTCAATCCATTCATTAGTTGATTCTACATGAACCTCATAACGAACAATTGAGAATGAAATTATATCGTCATTTGTGTTATCCACAATGCAATCAAACCCCATTTCCACAGCAAAATGTTGCCCTACGACTGGATTATAAACATAATAATGTTGTTTGTATATGGTTAGCTTACAACAAAGAGGAAATCCCATAGATGATGCAACAATGTATAGGCTGCAATCGCGTAGAAATTCACAGACTCATCGAAATTTTCTTTGAACATCTGTGATGAAGTGAAGAGAAAACAAATTTCGGAGCATTTAGGGATAGCTTGGTAAACAAATTTAGTTGCTAGATTACAAGATATCTGAGAACGACAGTCAAATATGTGTCATGCCCAACTCGTAGACACACATTTAAACCTTATAAGGGATTTCGAAGGCAACCGATTCAATATTTCAATTACAGTGTCCGCCCGCAGCGCCATAACAATCTGCAGATTAAAATAGATCTGTACACAAAAGAGCCATATCAACTAGACTGCAACTCTAGAACAAATGGAGTGCTCCTATACAACCGCTGAGAATTCAGGCCATGAACACAGCGTTCCCAAACAAAAGGACGTCAATACGAATAATTTACTGAGTATGCAAGGCATAAATAATAACATAATGTAAATATAAGAATAACATAAGATAAGAGAAATCAACATGTACCTCTGAATGCCTCTTAAGGCAGATGTCATGCATGCTTAGATTTTAAAAATAATATATATATAATACTGTAACCGGCCATATAGGCTCGGTGTTATCATCATATTATCATTATCCCGCATCCAGGGTAACATCATAATATGCCCACTGCGGTGGTGTGCACATCTATGTGCTTGTCCGGCCGATTATAGCACAACTCCGTGTGAGAAAATACATATATATATATATATATATATATATATATATATATATATATAAAGCATGCATAATAGCCCAAAGAAAAGCTATGACTCTATCGGAGTGACATAAGGTCGGTAAACCTCCAATTATCATTATGAAACTATTATCATGAACATATCTCACCTTGAAGGAACAATAATCATAAAATGAGATCAACATCAATAATAAGATCAATAACCATAATATGAGATCAATAACCATGAGATAAAGATCAACAAATATCATAAGAACATATGCTTCTAATATTTCTAAGAGAAGAATCATTATGGACATCCTTTGTGTAAGCTCGAAACAATGGAATCATGGCTTAAGAAAGAAAGGAACAACCTTAATATACCTTGTCGTCTCCTTAACTACTTAGCGCTTATACACCCGAACTTGAAAATCTACATTCAAGATAATTCACACTAGGGTCAAGCCATTGAAATTCTCATAAGATCAAACTTAGACTAATAATTGTTGACACCCAATTTTGTCCCTCCTTTATTCTTTTTTATTTCTGCGGGCTTTTAAATTTATTGACGAACTAAATACTTTATTCTCACTATTATTTTTTATTGCTACTACTATTAATATCTCTACTTTCATTTTCGCTATTTTACTTCAACATTACTAGTATTACTTTATCACAAATTTTAAATGGTTCGTCATCGTTTCATTTTAGCATTTGTACTCGTTAAATTAATTTTACTTTATTAAATCCTTTACTTTCTACATACTAATTTCTATTGGTCTTCATATAATATATATTGTACTGGTTATTAAATTAGAAGCCCAAAAAATAACTAAATGAAGGAACAATGACCACAATTTTCAGCCAATTAATAGCCCAAATCAGTCCACTACCCGTTAATTCACCAACCCAAATCACCCCTTAACAACTCACCCAACAGACCAGCCCAACAACTCAACTCCTCGGCACACACCATCTGAAATACCCAAAACAGATCAGCCCATACCACTCCTTCACTCGACCCGACCCAACGCAATACATTTCAGCCCCCCCTATCCCATCCTAAACCTAATGAAAGAAAAACAAATCAACAGCCGCACTTCGTCTTTCTCTCTCCTTCACTCTCATCTCTTTCTCCATTTCCGTTTCAAGTTAAACGCAGTCCCTCTTTTGCCATACACAGTCCATGTCCACCCCATTTCCACACCAAATTGTCGCGATGCCTGAGCCGCCTGTCGTTGACAGAAAGTCATTCCCTTTTCTCGCTTCAAAACACAAACGATTCATAAAGACCAGAAAATTCGGTCCACTTGGGGAAAAGGTTGAAGCAATCACATGAAATGGACTCCAACGTTCAGATTAGCAGAAGCTTTGACTCGATTTCAAAGTTTAGTTAAAAAAAAATTCTCAACCCGTGACCCTTTTTGGATTTTTACGAATTTGAAATTCAAAGTCGTTAACCCTAACACTTTCTTCCACCTATAAAATACATCCTTGAGTCATAGCCGAAGGGGGGGGGGGGGGGATTTTTGGTGATAGATGGGTATTTTCTAGAGTCTTGAGTTTCTTTCGTTTTCAAAAATCTGGTCTTAAACATTTTCAAATCAGAAAATACTTTCTGTTATGAGATTTGTATTGAAAAGTTAAGTTTTCATAATTCGATCAACTTTCGTCGCTGTTCGGCAAAAGAACTTTAATTACGACAGAAGTACTTTAATTTTGACTCGAGTGTCGAATCTGTCAATACGAGAGTAGATTCGAGGCTTTGACGTCCCACTTCACTGCACCATCAACAGGTAAAATCCGATGCAATTTTTGACTTATCGTCATTATGGAAATATGTTAGCATAAGAAAAATCATGTTTTTTTTTTATGTCTTGCTGTTGCAATTTGTGATTCGGAAATATGTTCGCATTTCTTATCTCGTGTAGTTGCTGTGACTGACGAACAGTAAATAGACATTAAGGTTCACGTCTTAGCTTTTTGCCGTTCGTCGATATCTGGAATATATCTTATGAAGGTTCTATAAATTAAATCATGATAGCTCTATTTTGATTATACATTTTGGACCATCTTTGTTGTGTTGCTGTTGTTGACTATCTGCCCGTTCGACAAAAAGCATGAATCAAAACTTAGTCCCTTATATTGTGATGGGTATTTGATAGAAGCGAGAATTTTTATGCAGATTACATTTTAGTTTCGGCTGGTTGTTGTTTTTTTTTTTTAGCTGGTTTAGTTTATCTCTTGTGCTAAAACTGTTCAGCCCACTATAGAAACATAATGCCCTTTAGGTGTTCGATGAGTTCCGGAATCGCTGGTGTACTTTAGCTATTTTGCTGTTGTACTTTGGGAGTGAAACCGTTGTTGCATTTTAGCCACTTTTCTGCTTCACATATGGTCATGAACTGCTGTAACTACAGCCACTTCGAAAAAGAATTTCTTCCGGGTCTTACAGTTTGTTAAAAGTCAATCTCCGAACATGTTTAAACATAAACGAAAGTTAAAATTATTTCAATAGCGATAGGTCCTTAGCTAAGCTCAGTAGGAAGTTTCATTAGTTCTGATCGTTATTAAAATGATAGGAGACAGATATACCCCGAGCTGCAATAAATTCTTCATTGTTTGTGATTACACCTACATTAGGATTGGGATTTATCAAGACTTGTTTGCATAGCTCCTCTCTGTTTTACTGAATCTCAATTACAGAGCTGTTGTGCATAGGCAGTTCCCTTGCCCTATGTTTTTTCTCCTTTATCTTTTCTGAAGTTATACTAAGGATCTGTTATAAAAGATTTGCAAACGTAACAGTGCACGTCCTTCTTTGTCTATTTTCACAGTTCATTTGTTAGCATACATTTTCCTTGTCACTAATCTTTATCTTTTTCCTTGCATGTACGCATCGGAGAAAAAATGGAGTCCTAATTCGGGACTCGTCATTTCCCGCATTCGGTGTTGGGCTAAAAGCCCAACGAAATTTTCCTCTCGAGTCAGCCCATCCGCAGCCAAAAATAAAAAAGAGTTCTAGACCGAGGTCCATAACAGTAGCAGCGGACAGCAGCAATTCTGAAATGGGCTGAGCCCATTTAAACTAAATCTATTCTTCTATTTTATTTACGTCCTTTAATTCATATTGTGCAACTAGTACTCTATTTGTTTTGTTTGCCTCTATTTGCTTGTGTGGTATTTGTTGAACAAAAGATTAATGATTGGTTTTATTTAGTCATGTTAAAATTCCATCTATAACTAGTAATCCGGGAGCTTAAGTTGTAATGGGAATATTAAGTAAGAAAGATGAAGAAAGGTCAAAGAAATGCTGTCAAGTTTTTTTTTTAAGCAAAAGAAGACGAAAAAAAAAAAAACCAACAAAAAGAGAAACTGGAAGTTAAGTTCAGTTAGGCCGTATTGAGAAGCAGTTTAACGTTTAAATATCAATTGGTTTCAAATATAAAGTTAGTCAATACCTTTCACTTTTAAATGCTAATTCTCACTCCTCTTAGTTTAACTACCTTATAGGTTAATACATAATTTTTACAACTTACACTTAGCCTAATTAACCTTAAGTCCGGTCGGATTAACCATTATTAATGAAATTTAGAGGATGCCTAATACCTTCCCTCTAGGTTAGTTGAACCCGTACCTAGAATCTTTTTGGTTTCGTAGACTTGAAAACAAAATCAACTTTAGATAAATAACTTTAATAAACTTTAGGTGCCCTTATTCACCATAAATAATTAGGTGGCGACTCTTAACTTTAAATAACCCCAGAATTACCCGGAATGTTATAAACTATTTTGACCCCGGTTAAAATAGGGTATAACAGCTTGGCGACTCTGCTGGGGACTACTTAGGTTCTAACCATAACGGACTTAGTTTAATTAGGTTTTGTGTGCTTGTCTGAATTATTTTATTTGTTGTTAACTGTTTGTACATGCTATTAATTGTTTGCTTGATATAAACTGTTTAACTGTTACTGCTTTGATAAACTGTCATTCCGTATCACTTTTCTCCACATTTGGAAATTCACACTATCACACGTACACGTGAGGTGTGTTTTGCGCACCCGAAAATTTCTTTCAAAACCCAAAATTTTAGGAGAGTTGGCGTATGCGCGGGGTGTCCGAATACCGGTGACCGCGTAGCCTTCTCACTCGAGTAGTCCGCTCGGGAACCTTGCGTCTAGTAAACCAACTCTTAGTCAACCTAGGATAGAGCTAAACCAACACCCTTTATTAGGAGCATACATTTCATGACCTAGGAGGTTTAATACCCTTGGTGTATTAAACACATTAGATGACTTTACCCAAAAGTCCAAGTGGGTTCACGACCCTGAGTGACACTAATACTAGGATGCCTTCACTAATCTTATGATTCCTAAGATTAATCTTCACTTAATTTGGTTGGAGAAGGCCAGGAAGAGTTTGAGAGAGCTTATAGGGTCTAGAAGAATCTAGTTTTTGATGAATAATGATCCCTAAGTCATGGCCCCTTCTATTTATAGCAAGAAAACAATTTCTGATGCCTCACTTCGATGGTTCCGTCGATGTACAACGATGGTTCCCTCGTTTTTTCGACGGCTCATAACTTACTCCGTACTTATCCAAATTGCAATCTACCAGTTGTATTGGAAAGAAGACTAGCTGAACTTCAATTTACATAGGTTATGCATTCTATAACTCCTCATATTCTTGGAGATATACCTCCCTCAATTTGGACAAGAATTTTTAGTCTAAAATTCTGCCAAGTTTTTCCAAAATTTTGACAAACTTAATTTCTTCAATCCAGTTGATCCCAGAACCTTTAGACATTTTCTTAACACTTGTTAAAAGTATTCCTTAACCTTATAGGGATTCCATGACCTCTCCGAGCTTACGCTAGTTTACTTACGATGCAAACGACACGAAACTTTTTGAGGTGTAACAGTTTCAGACGGATTTGTATATGTTTGTGATGTAGTATCTTGATTATGTTCTTCTTGTTGTTGTTAATGATGTTTGGGGGTTGTTTTTGAATTTTGAGGAAGTAGATGATATAGGGGAAACGCTGTCCGAATTTCGTTAACTTATTAACTAGCTAAGTTTTAGTGTGTAAGTGTTCTTTTGGCCTGATTGTTGTAAGAGTCATCTTGGATATAGATTTGTAGTCTTGGAAGGTAGACTTTGAGTGCCTAAGTTAGCAACAAGTTATGTTAAGGCCGTCCCTTTCTTTGTTAAGGCATGATTCTGTTTTTATGAGCTTTCACAAATGATGTCCATAATGTCCCTATTCCTGGACATATTAGAAGCCTATGGTTCTTAATGTTATTATGATATCATTGATGTTGATCTCATCTTATGATTATTGTTCCTTCAAGGTGAGATATGTTTATGATGATAACTACATAATGATAATCGGAGGTATAATGACCTTACGTCACTCCAATGAATTCAGAAATATGTTCTCAAAGAGTGTGTTGTAAGACATGAATAGTATGATAGTTATTAGATTTTCTAATGTGGTACTTAATGTTAGAAGGAAGGCTTATGATGTATCCACAAATTGACTAAGGATTAGTTAATCAGGAAAAAGTCTTAATGGCCAAGAAATGTGTTTATAAGTCTTATGAAATCATGTAGGCATTAACGAATAAGTAATGATCATCAGGAGTGCATAGAAATCACCTATAGAGGTCTGGTTATGATGTTGATTATATTTATCACCGGCCTACAACTTGTTGGGCAAACATGTATTTGCCACCATGCTACGGCTAGTTGGGCAGTTATTACCATCGAGCTACGGCCTGTCGAGCAGATATGTATTTACCACCATGCTACGGCTGGTTGGGCAGTAATTACCATCTAGCTACGGCCGGTCGGGCAGATATGTATTTACCACCATGCTACGGCTAGTTGTGCAGTTACCACTGATTAGTCGTGCAGATGCGCTATGCCATCGGGCGATAATCGGATGAGCAGTTATCACCGTGCTATGGCCGGTCGGGTGGTTACCACTAATCAGTTGGGTAGATAGCACCAGGATGATAAGTAGGTCAGAGACACAGTATTGTACATAGATGTAGTTAAGCACAGGAGAGTATAGAGAGACATGCATGCTAGATTCTCATTGGTAAGTCAGAAACGCCAAGTTGATTCTTATCTTCCTTCTTTGCAGTATATGTTTATTATGTTGCCTTTCTGCCTCACATACTCGGTACATTATTCGTACTAACGTTCTTTTATTTGTAGACGCTGCGTTCATGCCCGCAGGTATAGACAGACGAGACGAGGATCTTCCACAGTAGGCTACCTCTAGCTACCAACTCTGATTGATGAGCTCCACTTCTTCCTGGAGCATTGCCGAGTCAGGGATTGTATATGTGTATTTTTGTGTTATGAGTACGTCAAGGGCCTTATTCCGACTTATACGCTTTAGTTATGTTCTTAGAGGCTTTGCAGACAGTTTCCTGTATATTATGAACACCTAATTTTTAACCGAACATAAGTTTTTACGCCATTTTAGCGTTTAAATATTTCTTTTAGGTTTAGTTAGATATTTTAATTTTTATCTCATTTTTAGTAAGTTTTGCATTTAAAGATCGAAAGCTACAAAAAAAAGAGTCACATTTTAGAGTAAGTTTTGCCCTCATTTTTCAAAAGAATAGAAAATTTACAAAAAAATTATATTTTTCTTCTAATTTAGGTTTTAATAAATAAGCTTGTGATTTTCTATTTTTCTTAGCTTAATTTTATCTTAGTTTAGTTATTTAAAGTTCTTTTTTATATATATTATAATAAATAAAAAAAGGAAAGAAAAATTACTAACCTTATACTAACTTGCAAACCCCAAAACCAATTCCCCGAGCCCCTACAAATTGTTAGAAAAAACAAAATACTCCCTCTTCCGCACGTCCTCTCTCCCCACTTTTTTTCTAACTACCCTTAAATCCCATCCCTTATCCCCTCACTTTTTTTTTCTCTCTTAACAAAACTTTATTCTAAACAAAACCAAACTCCTTTAAACCTCTCCTAAATAAAATCAACTTCTTTAACCCTTAAAACTCTCAAACAAATAATTATCCGAAAGGGTTTAACTCCCTCACCTCTCTATATAACCACACGTACAAGAACACAAAAGAAGAGGAGAAACAGAAAAACAACATTTTTTTTAAGTTCGAGTTCGAGGTTTTCGTTCGCGGTTTCGAGTTTGTGGACCTCAAAGTTAGCTTTTGTTAACTTTGGAAATCAGTAGATTGTAGCCGTTTCCTAGTTCTAAATTAATCTTCACAAAAGGTAACACTCAATCTTCTTTGTATAGTTCAATATCATGATTATATGAGACGCATCGCTTTTTAATTATCATTTCTGTTTATTAAGCCCGAAGGATAAACTCATCATATGTGTATATTTTAGCAACCGTCCGATGTTTAGAAAGAATAGAAGTATTTGTATGCTAATATTGGCATAATTAGCTTTAAAGGTAATTAAAATCAAGAGATAAAGATGAAATCAAAGTTTGTATGGTATCCTAACTAGAAGTTTAAATCTATTTTAGTTGACTGCCCTTATAATCTCAATTTATTTCCATCCTTTTAATTAATCTGCCAATGGGATGATACTTAGTATATTTTTAGCCTAGAGGGAACTTTCATTTAGTTAAAGTTTCTTTGGTTATGAATTTTGAATCTGGATATTTGGTTTGAATGGTTTTTATGGGGAATCATTATTTCTATGCAATCAAGGTTAACAATATTTATTTTATTGTTAGTTTTATTCTTCTTTCGAATATATGAACTAACTACTGATTATCATTCTTTGATTATATTTTATTTCCCATCAATGATATCTTATTCACTGTGGTAACATCTTTCTTAATGGGTGTCAAGACTAAAATATATGTTATACATTAGATAATCAGATTCATGCGTACACTAAAAATATTACTTGTACTATATTTATATCATAAAAAATAAATCATAATATATTAATTTATATAATATAATTTATATATCCACTTTTCACTTTCTCTGTTGCAATTGGTAATTTGTTTATGTGACTGTATCTGCGATTTTCTTCCAATTTAGTGCGATTTGTTGGTTTTAAAATATATCTAAAAAAGATTTGTTGGGTTTCTTCGACATAATATGAGTGAAAAATGGACCAAATAAATCATCATGGTTTAAGCAAGGCGAATAGGCTCAAAATTCTAGGCGCGTTACACAAGTTAAGGTCACGTTTACGCGTCTTGACCCGTGTACGTCGAGGCTGGGGTCGCAAATATGCGTCTTAGTTAAGACTAATAAAAGTTCAACAATTTTTAAGCGAACCATAGGCATAGCTAATAAATGCATTTTATCCATAAATAATTTAGGCCGAACACAAGTTGATAAAGTGACCCTGCTAGAACCATTGGACTCGAGGGGTGCCTCCAATAAAACTAGAGTCATTTCCTTTTGATTAGGGATTCATAAGGTGACTTGGAACACCAAAACTCAATTCCAAGTGGCGACTCTGAATAAATAAAATAATCCCTTCTCAAAACGTCACTTTAATTGGAAAAACTTTTTTAAACCCTTCTAAGCGAGGGGTAGAAAAAAGGGGTGTGACATATATATCTTAGTCATGTCTTGTCAGTTGTTATGTTGGCCTGGTGGGCCCATTGTACATATACATATGCATGATATTATGTTCATGGTTGGCCTCCTTGGCCTTATTTTGTCCTTCGTGACATAGATGATGCGAGATATAGTTTGGTTCGCTCGGCCCTAGTAAAGTGTCGGGTTCCAATTACGCCTCTCCTAGGCTGGGACGTGACACAACCCCCATCCGATCTAGGTGTATGCAAATGTTGAGGATATTGGGCTATTTGGTTTTGGCCATGAGTTGTCACTTTACATGATATGAGTTGGATTTGACATGAGTATATCTACTTGATTGAGTTGATTTTTGTCCTAATTAAATCTTCGTTATCTGTTGATTAACTGATTTTTTACAGTTCGATGAGTCATATTTTTTCATTGTTAGTTGTCAACTGTTGAAGATTATTATATATATCTAAGTGTGGCCGTAATCAAGATCAACCCTCGCCCGTACTTTGTCAGGATCGATTGATGATACTTACTGATTAGACGTTGTTTCCTATACTCATGTTACACTTGCTGCACTTTCTTGTGCAGATTCAGATTTGTGTACTAGTGGATCCTGCAGTCATCTTTTAACTTTCGTGACTTTGAGATTTCAGTGTGAGATGCTTGGCTAATCGGCAGCACCTTTCTCTCTCTCTCTCTCTCTCTCTCTCCCCCCCCCCCCCCCCCCCCCCCCCCATATATATATATATATATATCTGTCTTGTTTTGTTTCAGAGAGTGTATCACTATTTTTCAGTTTTATGTTGATTGCTCTTAGAGGCTCTTGTATTCATATCACCAGATTTGATTGTATTTCCGCTATTTTCCGCATTTATGATTATCGAGACTTAGTTATGATCAATTTATTCTTGATTCACTTGTTTATTTTCCGCTTAAATTAAATGAAAATGGAAATAAAATTAGTAATGATTCACCTACCGGATTGGGGTGTTGGTGCTGTCACGACTTAAATTTAAATGCTCCATCCATTTCAATTTTTTTGTATTACTTTTCTTTTTAGTCTGTTTTAAAAAAAAAGTTCTTTCCTCCTCCTCCTTTTTTTTTTTTGGCAACTCTTGGATTTCAACTTCCCACATGACATGTTTAAGACCACCAGATTAAAAAATATTTTGATACATTCTACATATCTTTAGTTTAAGACCACAATATTAGAAAACTTCTTTACTTTTTAAAACTCCGTATCAGGTCAAAACTGGATAAACAAATTGAAGCGGAGGGAATAATTATTTTAATCGTTTTATAACATTTTCTTTTTGGTTGAAATCTTTGTATAACATTAAGAAAGAAAAAATAGATGATTTTTTGAATAATTTTTGCATAAAACAACCAAACAATATTTAAACGTGAAATGGTTGAAATCTTTGTATAACATTAAGAAAGAAAAAATAGATGATTTTTTGAATAATTTTTGCATAAAACAACCAAACAATATTTAAAAGTGAAATGTTGTATAGGTGTACAACAATCAACGTTATTATAGCAAAAAATTATCAAAATGAACAAGACTATTATAGAGAGATCTAATAGTATAGCACTGAATAAAAGGTCAAAATAAGAAATCACTATTGAATTCATTATTTCATTCGAAAACCAAACAAAATACGGAAATGAAGATACATAATCTTATGGATAATCAATTAATCATAGAATCCTAATTAAAATTTAATCAAAGATCTAATAGCCTTCCGTGGCGGCACAGGGGCTACGCCACAATTGCAATGTCCAAAGATACAATATGGAGTCATTGGTCCGCAATAACTCACACATTGCTTCCAATCGTTGTGGCATGCTGGAGCAGTTGCAGCTTCAACTTCCAAACTCGCCAATCCTATAAATAAATTAAACTCAAATTTCGTCAGAGAGTGTATATATAAAAATAATTTTGCTTTCATTTGATTGCTACAGTACTTTTGGACATTATACAAAAAATCACTACAATGAAAAGAGTTAGCGACGAACGATTCTGTTACTAAACAACAAAAAATTATTGTTATGTTTATTCAACCACTTTTTAGCAACGACAATTGATAAGAAAATTATGTTAGCTATTCAATGAGAGAGGAATAAAGGAGAGCGATACCAATTGCAATGAGAATCAGACAAACAAAGGAAACCAAAATGAAGGATGACTTCTCCATTGCCATG
Organism: Lycium barbarum; assembly: GCF_019175385.1. Taxonomy (NCBI): domain Eukaryota; kingdom Viridiplantae; phylum Streptophyta; class Magnoliopsida; order Solanales; family Solanaceae; genus Lycium; species Lycium barbarum. Next base: position 69,530,266 of record NC_083348.1, on the reverse strand, counting down.
GCTGTAAAGTGTGTGTTATGAAGTTACTAACTATGTAAACTAATTAGTTATAGATCTTGTACAAATACATGCTTCATTTGTTGAGCTATATATAGTTTTTAGGATCATTCTTAATTTTTAAATTAAGATTAATACAATCTGAAATGAGTTTAAACATATCGGCAAGTGATTTATTATAAATGGTATGAGAGTAGAAATTAATTTACTTTCCAGTATCATAGAAAATCACTTTCCTAATGGTGATGTAACATAATCTGATTGCAGGTTCATATGTAATCAATGAAAGATGAACTCACCAAATGAGGAATGACAAGAAAGAAACTTAAGAGCCAAAATGTGTATGTTGATTAATATTTATGCTTCGTCTTTTTGGTAGCAGTGGCATAGGCAAAATTTTTAGTAAGCGGTGTCACATTTTAAATGAAACAAATAAATAAAACATTATGACGTCATATTTAAAAAAAAAAAAACATACTAAAAAAAAGTACCACTCACGTATATTACTATAACTTTCCTTGATGAATTTTCATTTTTTTGAAACATATTCAAAATTACCTCATTAAAAAATATACGAAACATTGTTTTTCCTATACAAGGCACTAAAGGATCACTAAAAAAAACTGTCATTCATGTGATTCCATAAATCGATCTTAACCAATTTTATTTACGAGAAAGAAGATGAAAGAAAAAGAATATAGCACACATCTAATTAGGGAAGCAACATTCTTCCTTAAGCGCTCTAATATAATCTTGTTGGAATAACTAGAATACAATACTTTAGACCGGTAGGTTCACAGCTTTGTTAACTCTATGAGGTCCACAGTTCGAACCTGGACAAGTATCCTTTTTTATTTCTGTATATGAGGGAAATATATATGTAAAAACAACGAATGAAGCTGTTGAATTTCGTACCCACGACATCTAGCAGAGTGAGGCGCCTGACCAAATGACTTACACTGCTGTTTGTACCAAACAATGTCACTTTATACTATTTCTCCTTCCTTTGCTTCTGCCTTCCAATTGTTTGTACATATATTGTGAAGTTGAGAAGACATTCAAGGCAATTCCTACTCAAAAGCGGAAAGAAATAAAAGGAAACTTTTTTCTATGTTGGTTTTCGAGTGTTATTGGGATTTAGATCCATTTTAGGAAAGGATTAGACCTAATAGTATAAATATATACTAGCTAGGATTTATTAAGTAGGACAAAACCTAGCTCCTAAGAGTATTCAATCTTGTAACTTACTTTCTCCCTTGATATTAATAAAAGTGCCGGCCGTTCTCGATGAACTAGGATCACATCGATCTGAACCACATTAATTACTGTGTTTTTATCGTTTCCGCATTAACAATTGGTATCAGAGCCACCCACCGCCGTTCGTGCCTGTCATGCCTGTCGTGCCTTAGATAGTGACGTCAGTAAGGCAGTGTTCGCCCGGGGCTAGTAATGTCTAGCGTACAACCATTGAGGAAGAAGGATGCAGAGTGTGGTGGTTTGTTATGTCCCATATTGGTGGGCATAATATGCTTATGTGGGTTTAAATAGCCTTGGGCTCTCCCACCTTAATAGCTTTTTGGGGTGTGAGTTACGTCCAAAGTTGTTACAAATGGTATCAGAGTCTACATGTCGTAAGATCTAGGAGACGAGTAGACTATGGCATCTATGAAATTTGAGGTAGCAAATTTTGATGGGCGAAGTTATAACTTCAACATCTTGAAGATCAATATCATGGTGTTGTTATGGAAAGAAGCATCAGTCTATGCTTTGGACGACTCGTATCCTGAAAATACGAAAGAGGCCGAGAAGCAGAAGATTGAGATGGATGCGTTTGCAGAAGATTGAGATGGATGCGTTTAGCGCAATTCAATTAACCTTATCAGACAGCGTGTTATGTGAAGTCAGTACCGAGAAAAACAACTGCGAGTTTGTGAAAGAAACTTGAAGATCTTTACTAAAATAAATCAGTAACAACTAGAATGTTGTTAAGGCAGCATTTACACACCTTTAAGATGAAGACAGGTACAACTTTACAAGATTATCTTGATGCTTTTAATAAATTGGCTATGGATCTTACTTATGTTGATATTATAAAGTGGGAGATGAAGAACTAGCGTGCACTCTACTATTTTCATTATCACCGGCGTAAAAAGATGTAGTTAATTCAATGGTGTATAGGAAGGAGGTGGTCACGTTACAGATGGTAAGACATGTATTAAATTCGGATGATTTAAGAAACCATATCAACAATGGTGAGAAAAAGGATCATCATGAGGGTTTGATGGTTAGAGGTCTCTCAAGCGAAAGAGGGAGAGGCAAATCAGTAGCTAGGTTAAATTCTAGGAAAAGGGTGAGTAGGAAGGATGTTGAATGTTGGGGTTATCATCAAAAGAATCACTTTGAGAGGGAATGCCTAATTAAGAAGATTGATAAAACAACAGCCGATGCATCTACAGTTCAGGTACCTCAGACATCTGGAAAGATTGTGTGCTAACTGCTTCAACAGATGTTGTTCAGACACACAAGTGGATTTTAGATTCAGCTTGTACCTTTCACATGTGCTTCCGAAAAGATTGATTTACTAGCTACGAGCCGAAGAGTGGGACTGTACTTATGGATAACGATGCAGTATGTGAAATAACAGGCATTGTTCAGCCGTATACGGTGTCATGATGGCATCATAAGAACATTGTCTAATATTCGACATATTCCTGATATAAAAAAGAATCTGATCTCTCTTGGTACTCTTGATAAGCTTGGACATAAGCATACGGGTGAATGTGGAATATACAAGGTGACCAAGGGTTCTCTAGTCATGTTAAAGGCCAAACTTGAGGGTGGTCTTTATGTACTTATGGGCAACATCATTCTAGGTACTGCGAATGCTGCAACTTTACAGTTATCAGATGATGACAAGGCTAAGATGTGGCATATGAGATTAGGTCACATGAGCGAGAGAGGGTTGGTAATTTTGAACAATCGAAACCTTTTGAAGGGTGAGGAGATTAGTACACTTGATTTTTGTGAGCATTGTGTCCTTAAAAAGCATAAACAGGTCAGCTTTAGCACGAGCAAGCACAAAACCGAAGGGGTACTTGACTACATTCATTCAAATTTATGGGGTCTATTTCAGGTTCCATCCAAGGCTGGCAAGAGGTATCTTCTTACTTTCATTGATGATTTTTCACGCAAGGTTGGGTATACTTCTTAAAGGCTAAAAGTGATGTCTTTGAGAATTTCAAAAACTGGAAGACATTAATTGAAAATCAGTGTGGCAGAAAGATTAAGTGTCTTCAAACATATAATGGCTTGGAGTTTTGCAATGAAGAATTTGACAATTTCTACAAGATTCATGGTGTATTGAGAGATAAAACTGTTAGGCATACACCACAACAGAATGGAGTAGCTAAAAGGATGAACTGCACTCTTCTTGAAAAAACACGATGTATGCTTTCTAATGAGCAAACCTAAGTATATGAAGCCTAGACCCTCTCAATTTGATTTAATTTAAAGAACCTATACTATTTGAAATCAAGGCAAGAGAAATTCAATTGAATCCACAAATGAACAACCCTTCGTGAAATCAATGGAAATCGGTTCAAAACCAACAATGGAATCCACCATTAACTATCATTAATGTAAAGCTAATCCTAGCTAAATAATCTATCTCTCCAAAGAAGTATTCTCAATTCATCATAATCTAAGCAAATGAAATATCTAAGTCTAGTATTTATACTCCTAGACTAAAGAAGACAAAGTTATTACAAAAATGTCATTAATGAGGCAAGGGCCTTGTTTGGCTAGTTAGATGTTAGCTTGAAACTTGAAAAGGCTCCGTCTTGCACATATAGCCATCATCCAATCCTCAAAGCTTGCAATTATGACCATTTGCATCTATGCCCCTTCTTTTGCACGTCTAGCCACATTTGCATTTTTATCCCTTTGCACTTCTAGCCACTTTTGAGTTCTAGGCCTCCTTTCTAGTAGCTTCTTCTCCGAGCCTCGCCCAAGCTTCCTTCCACACATCGTAAGCCATCTTGTGTAGCTCATAGGAGCCTTTAAAGGCCTTCCATGCCATCCTTGTCATCCACGCCGCTTGTAGAGTGTGAAGTTCCATGCCTTGGCCTTGGGTGGATGTCTTGAAGTGAAGTGTGTCAAGTAGGATCATATCAATTAGCTACTGTCGAGGAGGAAATAAAGGATCTCGAACCCTCAAGCTATACAGAAGCTACTATGTGTATTGTGTAACAGTTCGCTTTTTACGCGGTGTTAAGGCATAAAAGGCTACTACGAACTCGTTGGTGCTCTTTCGGACTTTGTTTTGAAAAAGAGTCGTCACCTAATTTTTAAGAAATTAGAAAAACCAACTGTGAAGGGTTTATTCGAATACCGTGAAAAAACGTTCATAATCCAGAGTTTTAGGTAAGAGTTCTAATGATCCTCTGGGGAGGTGTTAGGCACCCCAATATTAAGGATCCGTACTATACGGTTGACCTTCGAATTCCAGTGTATGAGTATTTGCTTAAACTGCTTATTTTGTGTTTAATTTTCCATAAAAAAAAAGAACTATCACAGATAGTTTTTGCATATCATATTTTTTGAAAGAATTTGAATATGTCCCCTTTATTTATAGGGTATCGTAATTTGGGATTTATCATATCCGAATATAAGTAGTTTCCTTTTATATACAAGGAATAAGTATAATTTGTAAAAGAAGTGTAAAAGTAATGTTATTTTTTTATAAGTTGTTTATTTTACTCATACACCGAGGCTAGAGTTGACTCGTATTGTTGCGTTTCAGTCTTATCCGGAACTTTATATTACGAGTAGGTTCTTATATGTTTATAAGGGCATTTTTATATTTAAAATGAGTATAACTTGTACATAAATATCTGTTAATTTGGGCCTGCTTTGGGCCAAAACAGTGTTTTGTGCTTAAAAATCTTTCATTTGCCTGCATTTTCCAGAAACGGGTATTTATAAATTGGTTAAAAAAATCTTTTTTTTGTTTTAAGTTTAAAACTTGTCCAATATTTTTGTCAAAGATTTGCCATTCATCAATGTAGTTGTATAGGTTAAAGACAATTACATTAAATCTGTCTATTTAAAGCTTATTTTGGAAATTCAATTTGGAGTAGGAATTAGGTTAATCAACTTATTTTGTGTGAAATACCTTTATGAAAATGTGATTGCCATTTAAACTTAGAAAAAATCAATAGTGATTTATTTGAAAGCAGTTTTGAGAGGTCTCATTTTTTACTTAGTTGTAAAAAAAGGAATTATGTTTGAGTCTATGGTTTTTAAAAATCGCATACAGGGACCTAAAGTCGACTAAACGGCATAAGAACCGTTGTCCTAAGACGTCTAGTTCCAATCATAGATTTCCACTATGTATGAGTTTTGAATACAAGTTTCAAATACAAATACAACAATGAATACCACTGATTAATTAAAAGGGGCTAAGTTAGACTAGGGGCGTACCAAGCCCCTAGTTGGCCATTTTCACCCATGGCTGGTCCTTCTGCGCGCCTCGCTATCTTCTTTGTCCTCCCGAACTCCATTTTGAAGTAGTATTCCCACTTGGGCCTTAGGCCCAAGGGGTGGTTTTATGCATTTGACCCGACCGGCCTCGTGGTAGGAGGAGGAGGAGAGAAAAGAAAACTCGGTTAGTTTATAATTTTCTGAACTTATCACTAAGGTAACTACATACATGAATACACACATACTTATGTATATAGAGTGAGTATACACAATTATACACATATCTATAAGGCAGTGTACATAATTATACACACATATACACAAATCACACTTAATACTATACTTACCCCTTTACCCATCAAAATGGTATTCACATTATTCTAAGGCTTAAAATGGCATGAGGACTAGGTTCTAATCCCATAATTTTGATGTCGCACAAGTTCCAAGGGGCTTTTAAGGACCCCAGGCATGGCTAACACCGAGGAGATTAGGGCAACCTCGAATTACCACACTTGGCCTCGAATTGGTAAACACCATTTGAGAAGGAACAAAGAGAGCACAAAGTATATAAAGATCACAGCAAAATACAAAAGGAACAGGCAGCACTGGAATGATACAAACACAGCATGTGAGCATAAAAACAATACACTAATGGAAGTATAGCTGAGATAAGCCATGGTGAACCAGGTAGCAGGCAGCAGTTATAGAAATGTCAAGGCACATATATCACAAAGCATGGGTGTGTTCAACTTAGGTCTCAAGCAAAACAATTAGACAACTTCAATGTTCAGATAAAATGTAGCAGGTTCTACTTCAGGATGTGAAGGGTGCATAGACAAGTAAAAACTAATATGAATAATAGCAACAGCAGGGATAGACAACTCAGTGTCAATCACAAGTATTAGTTTCGCCAGCCCATATGGTGTTCATAGTTCAAAACAGAAGCAAGATTCAATAGACAGACTTAAGCAGTAGACATGGAGAATGCAGAGATGAAAGAAAAAAGGTCCAAATCCTATGTGATGCAAGATGAATTAGGTAAGCCAAAGCACAGGTAAAAGCAAATGATGCAACATACTGATATCCAAGCCAACAAGTTCAGACAAAAGGAGGCAGGGTCATGATCACATAAGGGCAGGCAGTATCGGGAAACAGTTCATACATATCATGATGGGGTAGGTGCCATGTACACTAATATGTTAAAGTAGAAGACAGCAAAGTAGCCATGGTTAAGACATATAATTATAATGGATTGCTACAGCTCAGAGTAACACTTATAGAGGTCAAACAATGCACTCAAGATGAGAGGTAGGATGGTAGGCATGAATTTACATGTTAACTGTCAAGTAGGAAGAGATGGGAGAAGGAGGAGTTAGCTAGAGCAAAGTGTGATGAAGGTGAGTAGGAGAAGGGCACATGTGAAGTTACCAACAAGTCATAGTGAAATCAAGAATATATGAGAGGCAAACTCAGTCATAGTGGGACTATAATGGACCAATCAGGAAGTGCAGGAAAGAATTAAAAACATAATTACAGCTACAAAATGATCCACAGAGGCATGGGGAAAGTTTATAGGAATAGAAATGAATCACAGAAACAATTGCATACTAGTCACACGACACAAAAAAGCAGTCAAGCCATATGAGAGCATAAGCAACCAAGTAACATAATATCCAATTATCACTTGAAAGAAGCAGGTAACATGCTGAGCTAACTATGGCAACCTAACATGCATGTAGGCCTATCACGGAAGCAGGGAAATCTTTGAGAAGGGGGGCATGCTTTAGGTCATGGTGGGGGGGGGGCAATCATTTGAATGCAAGTCCATTATCTCAAGGAATGAACACTTAACTCAAGCAGTTCAAGGAAAGCACATATCAAAAGGTCATTCAGAGCTCAAATGGGTTGGGCATGCATGGGATTTAAAAGTTAATCAAACAAAGGTTAAGCTGTGTACTCAATTTTGACTCACACAAGCTTCAGAGAATAGACTTGGAAAGAAAGAAAAAAAAAAAAACAAAGCAGCAACACAGAGGGGTGAGAGGAGAGGATGTGCAGGGTTTTCCATTATGAAATAAGCAGCCTACTCTAAGTCAACTACATATACTCAGGGGAGAATAAATGGAAGGGCAGTCATGGCTATGCAATTCAGTCAAGTATTACAGACAAGGTAGGAAGGGTGGACAAGCAATAGGTTACAGTATGACCTTAGATCCATAGAGCATGCTACATAGAGGGCCATGGTCATTGAATGAAACTCACAAAGAGGGGAACTCATTTAAATATGCATAATTCAAACTATACTTTGCAATTAGAATTGACACTAACAGTCCATATATCATTTACAAGAAAGCAATCAACTAGATAGGACTCATTTGGAAGCAACAATAAGGATACATTTAGATATCTCCTGAGGGCACAAGCTGATCTAGGGGAAGGGCACACAGGACAAGACAAAACAGTCTAATGATAAGCATACCAGACAAACCCAGATATGGCAAAAGTATTGCCTAAGGACTTTAACACAAATGAATGAAGACACTTTAGGCAACTCAAATGGACATTGTAAGCAGATATTCATAGATAAATCAACCTATAACATTTGAGACTCAAAAACAAAACAGATATGGCATAAGGGGGCACACACACTTAGAAAACCATGCAGGATCTTGCCAAGAATAGACAAAACAAGCATAACAGTATGGCATTCTGATAAAGGCAAGCATTACATGGTTAATTTGATATTGAACAATGGTGGTTTAACTAATGATGCGGCAAGCAAAAGCAAAATAGGATTTTTGGAGTTTCAAGCCACAGAGTCATGCAGGCTAGCTAAGTGGAATACAAGATTTGTGATGTCAAGACAATGCTAACTAAAATGCAGGTATAATAAGAGACAACAACAAACTTAATATCAGGTTCAGGTGATATATGTGCATAGGAATATAAAAACAGTCTAGGGAAATTAAGTAAAGGCACAGAACATGGCTTATGGATTACAAGTTGACCACCATTATCTAAGTATATGACATATAGAAGCAAATAGGCTAGTTCACATGATCATGGAATGACACAAAAGCTTCATGCTGACAGGATTAAGACTAAACCGCCACACTTTAGCTCAGTAGTGTAACACCTTGTAGCTTCGGGCGAAGGTTTGACTCATAAGATGATAATATAATGGAACCAATATAAGGGTTATAGGAAGTGTTTTGAAAACTAATCGAGTCATAAGGAATGTCTTTGGGCAAAGCAAAGTTGGAAGCCACTCTACGGGGCATGTTTGCAAGTGAGTTTGTAGAAGGTCTTACTTCCAACCCCTTTATTAATTAGGAATTTGGGAAAAATTCCTAAATGAAAGTTGTAGCCCTTTGAAATACCTTTCCAACAGTATATTATAGGGGTCAAGGGGGCATCTGCACAAAATGTTATGGCTATTTTACTAAAAGATTATAGAGCAGTCCGTTCACTGGTCATGTTATACGAACTGGTTATACAGCCCATATAATTTTATATGGATCGTATAATTCGTCCGTACTTCATGAAACCTCAACCCGACGTTCTGTTTTGCGCCATGATAAAATATGGTCATATTATACAGACCGTATAATATGTCCATATAATTTCCGCATCACTTTTGTATAAATTTAAGCCTTCAGTTCTTTTATTTCATTATTCACAATTCCAAGCCCTAGCAACAATCCAAAACATCAAGGTAAGTCAATCCAAACCCTTCCAACTCAATTCTAACATATACTCTAATAATCTAAGCAAGAAATCATTGTTCCTAATCTAGGGTTTTCAAGAAAACCCATCTCAAGGTTCAAGAATCAAGATTTATGAAATCTTCTCCAAACTTCAAGTCTTTAATTCAAGCTTTGGAGCAATTAAGGCATGTAGAACTTCCATCCACATGTGGGAATCTCTACGTTCTTCCCCATGCTTCGTTTCTTGATATTCATGAAGTTCAAACCCTAGGGCATTAAACCCAACATATTGGTAGCCCATATTTATGTATTTATGTATATGAATTTTGTATCTATATTCGTTATTTGTATTCCTAATCTTCCATTACAGTTATTAGGAACCCTAGCTTAATCCATGAATCATGAATTCTTCCTCATATGTTCTCATTATGTTTATATGAAACTTTATGATTTTTATCTAGCAAGTTACAAGCATGTTTTCAAGTCAATTATATATATAATTATGAATTATTGTTATTACTCATCATGTTTGCAAGACTATGGCAAGTTATCTCATGAAACCATGTTACAAGTTATTTCGTGAAATCATGATTACAAGTTATTTCACGAAAATCATGGGCTTCTTAGCCAACTATATCATGTTCATGTTTTTTTGGGATTTGCTTAGTTAACCGAGAAGGCTCAGTAAAGCCTGAATCTACGTAGCCACCGTAGGATAAGGGTTGTCAGCAAGGAGGCAACACATTTATTATGCAGTTTGGATCCTTACATGCTTATTATTACTTAAATCTCATATCCCTAGCAAGGTGTGAGTGTTCTGCTGGTAGGACGCAAGTACCAGATCATGTTGTCGGTTATACTATAGCATTCCCCACGTTACAAGCAGTTTTATATACATGTATTTTCATTGATTTACTGTTTTTAGACTTTACTCACGTTTCATGCTCATGTTCAAGTTACATTCAGTTTTAGTTCATGTCCTATACCTCTGTTGTGCCATGTTCTTTATTTCAACAGGTTTTACCTACTAGTACTATTCACCATGTACTAACGTCCCTTTTGCCCGGGGCCTGCACTTCACGGTGCAGATACCGGTTTTCAGGAGCATACACCTGCGCAATAGGATCACCTAGTTATCAGCTTATTGGTGAGCCCCACTCCTCTCGGGGTTCAACGTGGAGTTTGCACTAGTATTCAGTTTATGGTAGTCCAGGGCCATGTCCTGGTAGTTAGTATTCAGACATGTTTTAGAGCTTTCATAGACAGATGTTAGTTCTGGTAAAGTTGCTGCCATGTGACCAGGAGGTCACGGGTTCGAGCCGTGGAAACAACCTCTTGCAGAAATGCAAAGTAAGGCTGCGTACAATAGACTCTTGTGGTCCGGCCCTTCCCCGGACCCCGCACATAGCGGGAGCTTAGTGCACCGGGCTGCCCTTTATAGACAGATGTTAGTTCACAGAGTCAGTTATGCTTTCATGTTTGCAGACTATTACGTTTTCATGATTTTTCATGCTATGAGATAATTTCAAGACTTTATTCCGCAATTACATTTTCATGATTCATTTAAATTGCATCATATAGATTATATTGTTTTGATGCCCATGTTGACAAGCAAGCCATGAGGTTCGCTCGGACACGTGCAAGCAAGGCCCGAGTGTCGTGTTACGCCCAGGCCATGGTTCGGGGCGTGACAAGTAGGGGTCAATGTTTCCACACAAAAAAAAAAATCAAACCAAGCAACCATAAAATACATGGTGAAAGCAACTTCAAACAAGCAAGTAGAGATCGGAAATTTATACGCAGATGCAAAGGTCAAGCTTAAATGGGAGGTTCCACATGAATTTTAAAAAAGAAAACCAAATGAGAATTGCCACCCCTCACATTTTAGAGTCACTCTCAATCAGAATGGGCATCTTACTAACAACCAGTAGGTAAAATTCAATCCTAGATAAGAACACACTAGCACAAAACCAAAATAAATTACTTCCTAATCATATATGACCATTTCAACAAGCTATACTCCTAGAATATGTCATGAACAACACAGAAAATACAGAATACAACACCAGAGACAGGATAAACTGGAGGGATCAGCTTGTTTCCCTTTTAAAAGACCATCAGACAAATCAACTAATCCACTCTTTACCCTTTTTTATCATACCAACAGCCTCAAATCAATACCAAGCAAATATCACCAATCATTTCACTCTAACATGATTCATTTTAGCCCACATTCAGAGAACACAGATCTAACAATGCATGGCACAGGACATTGGCAACATTAGCAATATGACCTAACCCAACTCAAAGTTAAAACAGCACCATTTTACAAGGTGAATAATATGTTATACTACTGGACACATGATTAACACAGTTAGCTCATTATCTAGTCATTCTCATTCCAAACAAAGCACATTCTAGTCCAAGATCATAAAACAAAAATACTAATCTACATCATCCAGCTTTGCACTAACAATACCGAACTTTAACTAATTAACCAAGCACTAATATAATGATTAAACTAAACAACTATCTACTACTCACAAGAACAACTAATCAAAACAGCAAACTACGGTGAAATTAACAGAAATTAAAGGAAAAGCAATAAACAAAAAGAGGATTACCTTTTTTGTGCACAACCTCTGCCAAGAATGAACTTGAGAGCTCCTTTTCCACTCTCCAAACTCAGCCAAAACAACACCCACACAAATAAAATAAAAGTAAAGATTTTTATACTAGGAAAACAAAAGATTTAGGATCTCAAGACTAATAATTTTTTTACTAAATAAAGCTTTAACTCAAAAAATCAAGTATCAGCCAATATTTTTGATTTCTCTCAATTTTTCTCCCCTTTCTAACTTGTAAGGATAGGGTTCTATTTATAGAATCCCAAAACATCAACAAAACACTATATTTTCGATGTGGGAATTCCCATATTTCAAGCATTTAAGCCTCAGATTCATAGTGAAGGGTTCAGATTTGCCAAAAATTTCAATCAACGGCTAAAACGATGTCTAGCAATTGTAAAAAATGAAAAATATAAAGGGAAATACATGGATTGTACCTTTAGGGGTTGTTTAGCCTGATTTCGTAGAGAGAAGGGCGGAGCATGAATGGCTTCGCCTTCTCTCTTCACACCACTAGCCAGTAGCAATGGGACGGGACCGAGAAAGGAGTGGTAGGTGGTGATGACGGAGACAGGCTTGTGGTGGAGTAGGGCGGCTGGGGTCCATTTTTGCAATATAACCCTTCCTCCATTCTTTTGTTATTATGAGGGAGTATTATGTATCGTTGGGCCGGGTTGTGGGCTGGACCTGGCCTCTCTTTTTAAAAACAAAAAAAATTTGAAATGTTTTGTGTATCATGGCATACATGAGCGTATATTTAATGAATATATACTCGCAAAGGTAGAATAGGAATTTTGTCGTTGTTTAAGGCACGCAGTCGTACAAAGAAACAATTAAAACGAGGTCAAGTGAAGACGTAATAAAATTAACAAAGCATTTTAAACTCATTTTGCAGAAACAACCTCAAATTGACCCTCAATGAAATGAGGATTGCAACTATGGCCAACCTTTGTAACCAATCGCAGAAATGCCCTTGCAATTAATCATTTGCAAATATAGCCTTATTTTGATAATTAATTTAACCAATTAAAAATATTTTGCGCTAATGTCCTTAATTAATTTTCCCATGGCTTGGACATTTCAATCAAGGCCATTTACAATTCAACATTTGCAAAAATTGACCCCAGCTATATTGAACCATGAATTGGTTAATTATGAGGTGGTCATTTATGCAAGAATAACAATAACTAAAATCATCATTTTAAACAATTTCGCCAAAATGGCACAAATATACACATATATCATAATTCAAAGCTTGAGGGGTAAAAATTATAAATTCTTTTAATTACTCAAATTCCTTAGATATAAAATAAAAATAAATTGCCTTTTATGTATTTTTTTTATTTTACCGAATTAAATGAACAATTGTTTAAAATTGTTCTGCTGCTTTTAAATTATAAAAATATTGTAAAATAATGTAAAACTGCTGATAAATTTTTGAATAATTAATAGAGCCTTGAAGGTTCCCTCATTAATTTATAAAAGTAAATTAGTAACTTGAATAATTGTTTAAAATTATTCAAAATTTCGGTGAAGGTGCAAAATTATCTTATTTATTATCCAAGGACCCTGAGTAATCAAAATAAATTACGGGAGATCAAAAGTCAGGTGTCAACATGGTGAAGTTGATCAATAGCGTTTAGCCATGACCGAAGAGATGGAGTGTCTGCGCAAGAACCAGACATGGGATTTGGTGAGTCTACCAAAGGGGAAGAGAACTGTTGCTTGCAAATGGGTCTTCAGAAAAAAGGATGACATTCCGGGTGTAGAAGATGCTAGATACAAAACGAGATTGGTTGTTAAGGGCTTTTGTCAGAAGGAGGGAATCGACTACAATGAGATTTTCTCACCAGCCGTGAAGCATATGTCAATTCGTTTGTTACTATCTTTGGTTGCCCATTATGACTTGAAGCTTTATCAGCTTGATGTCAAGACTGCATTCTTACATGGTGAACTTGAAGAGGTGATCTTCATGAATCAGCCCATTATGACTTGAAGCTTTATCAGCTTGATGTCAAGACTGCATTCTTCCTTATTGAAGGAAAGGAAGACCAGGTTTGTCAATTGAAGAAATCTTTATATGGTTTGAAACAGTTACAATGACAGTGGTACAGGAGATTTGATGCGTTCATGATTACTAAAGGTTTCTCGAGAAGTGTATTTAATAGCCGTGTGTACCACATGACAGTATCTAGTAATTCAAATATTTATTTATTGTTATATGTTGATGATATGCTTATTGATACTAATAGTATAACAGAGATAAATATTTGAAGAAATTGCTAAGTAAGGAGTTTTACATGAAAGATTTAGGTGAAGCTAAGAAAATCCTTGGAATGGAGATTCACAGGAAGAACGGTGAGGTACATCTCTCACAGAAAAAGTATATTGAGAAGATAGTTCAGAGGTTTGGCATGAATAAATGCAAACCAATCTTTACCGTTAGCACAACATTTCAGACTTTCTTCTCTGATGGCACCGCAATCAAAGGTAGAGGTGGAGTACATGTCAAAAGTTCCTTATTCTAGTGCAGTTGGTAGCATTATGTATGGAATGGTTTGCACTAGGCTTGATATTGCTCAAGCAGTGAGTGTGGTAAGTCGATTCATGTCTAATCTGGGTAAGACATATTGGGAAGCAATTAAGTGGATATTGAGATATCTTAAAGGTTCTTCGAATGTTGGTCTAACTTTTTGTAGGATGAGAAATGAAGGCTTCTCGGTCCTTAGTTATGTGGATTTTGATTTTGCAGGTGATCTTGATACAAGGAGATCAACAACAGGCTATATCTTTACTCTTGCAGGTAGTGCCATAAGTTGGAAGGCAACTCTCCAGTGTATAGTTGCTTTGTCCACAACAAAAGTTGAATAAATGGCAGCAGCAAAAGCAGTAAATGAGGCTATATGGTTGAAAGGTTTGGTATCATCAGAATTAAGTAGGGTTCAACATGAACCAACTCTAAAATGTGATTGCCAGAGTTCTATTCACTTGATAAAAAATCACAGATTTCATGATCGCACCAAACATATTGATATCAAATTCCATTTTATTCGTGATGTTGTTGAACAAGGCACAGTTAAGGTCTTGAAGATTGACACAAAGGACAATGCAATATATATGTTGACCAAGGTGGTTCCTCTTGTCAAGCTCAGTCATTGTATGAATTTGGCAGTAGTTCGCATCAACTGATGCGTCAGGATGGAGAACGACAGAGCCAGGTAGAGCTACTAGCATGTACAAAGTTTCGGTTAGTATCTGTTGTTTCCTGCACGGAGTTAGTTCACGTTGGCTTAGAGACATTGGACTGAATGATGTTCATATGGAAGCTCGAAATTCATCTCAAGGTGGAGATTGTGAAGTTGAGAAGACATTCAAGCCAATTCCTACTCAAAAACAGAAAGAAATAAAAGGAAACTTTTTTCTTTGTTGGTTTTCGAGTGTTATCGGGATTCAGATCCTTGCTAGGAAAGGATTAGACCTAGTAATATAAACACATGTTAGCTAGGATTTATTAAGTAGGACAGAACATAGAACCTAAGAGTATTCAATCTTGTAACTTATTTTCTCCCTTGATAATAATAAAAGTGTCGGTCGTTCTCCATGGACTAGGATCACATCGATCTGAACCACGTTAATTACTATGTTTTTATTGTTTCCACGCTAACATATTTAATAAAATTTTCTGGCGACGCAGTGTCACGTGATACCCCAAGCCTAAGGTAGATCCACCCCTGTTGGTAGAAGCAAACATATGAAACGAGATGAATTACAATTATAATAACCTTTTTGAATAAACATGACATGTATCCTTTTGTGAACGAAAAAACAACCAGAGTTATTTGTGTGTTTGACAATTGTTGAACGTGTTTTTTAAGCTTGGTTTTCTACATTGAAGTAGTTTTCAAGTGCAACTTTAAGTTCCTTTTGGTTAATCTATGTCTCTTTCTATTTCATTTTCATTTTTTAAAACTTAATGAGAGAATTATGTTTGTTTAAAGATTAATAGATTATGTTTTTAATTATTAAGTTATATTCACGGAAAAAGGGTGAAATATTTCCTTAAGATATACAAAGTGGAACCGATTTGCTTTTCGTTAATAGTTAGGATTAAATACACCTTATAATTATTAGCGGAGATCATCCGTGCGATGTATGAACAACGCGGTTGCCCCCCATGGATCGCTGGGGCGAGCAACCCCTAACGGGTCCAGGTGTACGCATGTGTTGAAGATTTTGTATTATTTGGTTTGGCCAGGAGTTGCCACTTTACATGACATGAATTGGATTTGATACGAGTATCTCTAATTGATTGAGTTGAATCTGTGCTAAATCTTCCTATTGATTAACTGATTTATGGCAGTTCAGTGCAATTTAGAATACTATTTTACTACAGGTGTATAACTGCATAGGGGCCAAAGAAGTAAGAAAGAGTAATTGCGTGAGAGGTAGTGGCGTGGAGAGAGAAAAGAGGAATGAAAGAAATAGTATAGCCGTTTATTCTTCTTTCTCTCTCTCCAGGCTACTATCTCTACAATCAATCACTCCTTCTTCCTCCTTTGACCGCTATGTGGTTATACACGTGTATTAAAATAGTATTTTATATTGTATGCAAGGAGGGGGATGGGGCGACCATTTATTTTCAAGGGCTGATTTACACAAAAATGTCCTCTTTTAGGCTACCATTTAGATTTTATTCATATTTTTAGACGTTATGCGAATATTGTCTTTAAAAATTATCTTTAAGACAAAGTTAGTTTTGTGCCTAATGTTTGCTCATATATTGTTCAATAAATAAAATATTAGATTATTGTCTAGCATTTGTAATAACTTATAGAATTTTAGACAGTGTTTTAATGTTTTTGTTTTCTCATTAAATTTTCAATTTGCTCAAAAGAGACCTCTAGACCATGATCATAAAGGTATATAAGTTGGAAGAGAAATTTTAAAAAAAGTCATTTACCACAATATACATGTCACAAAAAGGGAAAACATAACAAAAAATCATAAAATTTATGCAGGCTAGCCACTTTCCGGCCGATTATTGAAAAATAGCAAGTGTTTGATAATTTGTTGGAAGTAACTACAAGTGTTTGATAATTTGTTGGAAGTTACTACTTTTTATGCGTAAACACCATGACTAGGGGTGTCCAAAATTCGATTTGAGTCCGTTTTTCTTTAAAATGAAACCAAATTAATTAAAACACTGTTTTTCATCGCTTCGATTATTGTTAGTTTATTTGTTTTTTTTCATTTTTTTTTAAATGTGACATAAACTTCCAATCGCATATTTGAATGACTATATTTTAGAAAAACACTATCAAATCAATTACTCTTTATGGAAAAAAAAATGAAGGATATATGTAATAAAGTTATATTTGTAGCTTTCTCCAAAAAATTGTTGCCATTGTCCAAGAATTTAGTTATTTGACAAGGAACTTAATAAAACTTCTTGCAATGTTTTTTTTGTGCACAAATTTAAAGAGTTGTGATTTATCAAGATATCTTGACAATTAAACTAAACGATGATGAATACTTAAAGAATTCAAATATAAGTAATTTTTAACATGAGATAGATAATTGGATATTAAAATAAAGACTATAAATCAAATATTTCATGATTTTTCAGGATACCATCATGATTCATTAAATTCAAAATTTGACGATTGCCTTTGAATATGTATTATGACTTTTGAATCCGTGACTTTTTTTCGGTAACAAATCCAAAATATGGCTATTTTTCACATTTTCAATCCTACAATCACAACCACCTGTTTTTATTTTTCTTTATTTTCTTAAAGACTACTTAGGGATTGCATCTACTAGATCAATGTCATCGATCTTGTAATAATTCTTAATTCCCGCTTTTATCTAAATGCTTTTCCTCAGCAAAAGTTTTTTTTTTTTTTGAATGATTTAGTTTATGCAAGTTGTGTACTTCGTTGAATATATAATATGATGTTGATAACTTCAGAATTCTTAAATTCTAACTTCTTTAAATTAGTATACGGTAAAAACCGGGTATACGGTAGGCCGGTAAGACCGAAGGCCGAGGAGAGAAAGGGGGAAGAACGCGCATAAGGGCTCTCATTCTGAACCGGGGAAATGCTTGGACCGGGGGAAAGGAAGGGCGTCAGTTGGTCCAGTTCTTCCATGACCGGTTGTTCGAGGCCGTATGTCCGTTTGACCGTGGCCGGTGGTCCGGGAGATCCGTTGCTCGGTCGCCACGCTTCGATGACGTCCTGCTGTGTTCAACTACCAATCATACGGGTGTCAGATCGTACGGTCTACCTAACTCAACCTAATCCAACTCAGAACTTTTTCTTTATTCTATTATTTTTTATGTATGAAGCCCATGGGGCAACACTATAAATAAGGGGCATTGTTCTCCTTTGAGGGGGTTGGCTTCCTCATATCAAGAACACTTTGTAGTAGCAATATATATACAAAATCTCTCTCAAATATCTGATTTCGGTCACATTTGTTGTGCTTATTTCTTACGTTTCTTCAATCAAGTAACACTCATACATTAGTAAACATACGAGTATATAGCAAATCACCGATTATCATTGCTCTCTTCATATCACATCTATATTTATATCTTTCTTTTATCAAGTAGGTTGAGACTTAACCACATATCTTATACCCACTCACAAATTTAATTGATTATCCAAATTCGGGGTAAACAGTTTGGCACCCACCGTGGGGCTAGGATAATAGTGGTCTTTTATCTTGATCTCTACCTTACCCACCTAAATCAAAAACACCTTCTGTTCGTATCTGAGAAAACGGACTAAATGGCTGACAGTGGGAAATCCGGTCACATCAACAACAACGAAATCGTGGCCGAAAACGAAGGAAGCGGTCCACGAGGACCGCCAAACCCCGCTGATCCTAACCCCGTTAATTCGAGGGAGGGCCTCAACTGACAAAACACCGTAGACCAGGAGAATGCCACTTTACCGGCCACTGATCCTCTAAATACCCACAATTCTGTTACTTTGTCCCGGGCACAGGACCGGAAAGAACCGGGTACACCCAATGATAATATTGACCTACGTTTAATTTTTGAAATGTTGCAAGAGCAAAGAGCGGCGATTGCCGAGCACGGAATCGCAATAGCCCGATTGCAGAACGGAGGGGATACAACGACCCCGGAAACAACGAGCGGTGTTGCTGAACCCAGAAGGGAGGAGGCACGTGTTATTGAGAGCAATGGATCCGGAGCTGGATCCTCAACCGAGGTTCTAAAAATGCTCGAAACTTTGGCAAAACGGGTAGACACGACCGAGAAGAGGGTCGAAACGTACAACTCTCGGGTGGATCAAATCCCGGGGGCTCCGCCTTTACTGAAAGGGCCGGATTCGAAGAGGTACGTCCAAAGGCCTTTTCCTCCGAGTGTGGCCCCGAAATTAATCCCGAAGAGGTTTAGAATGCCGGATATCCATAAATATGACGGCACAACGGACCCGTACGAGCACGTGACCTCATACACATGCGCCATAAAGGGCAATGATACGGAGGAGGACGAAATTGAATCGGTGTTGCTGAAAAAGTTTGGGGAGACTCTGTCAAAAGGAGCATTGACGTGGTACGACCATTTACCCAAGCATTCGATCACCTCTTTCGAAATGCTCGCCGATGCCTTCATCAAGGTCCACGCCGGTGCCAAAAAGGTGCAGGCCCGTAAGGCCGACATTTTCCGCATAACCCAAAGGGAAGACGAGTTATTACGAGAGTTCGTCAATCGATTCCAAAGGGAGCGGATGGAACTCCCCCCGGTTCCAGAAGAATGGGCTGCACAATCTTTCACAAAGGGGCTCAATGTTCTGAGTTCAACAGCCTCGTTCAAATTAAAAGAAAGCTTGCTGGAGTACGAGGCCGTGACATGGGCTGATATCCATAACCGATACGAGTCGAAGATTCGGGTGGAGGACGATCAATTTGAGCTCCCCAGGGGCCAATAAGTGAGAATAAAAGTTTTGAGAGACCAGGGAAGGGTTACGAAACGAAGGCCGAATCGTCAAAGGAAAGGTATCGGCCATACTCCCATTCGGAGAAACAAAGTTTTAGGTCGAAAAAATCAAGAGCGAGCCCAAGCCGTCTCTCCGGTCGGGGTAGTAAACGGGTTGAGCGCCCATCGAATAGCCGGGGTTTCTCATTCAGGAGCGATGTCGGGAGCTCTGCCGGCCACAAAGACCTACCAAAGATATCGGAGTACAACTTCAACGTCAATACCTCGGGCCTAATCTCGGCCATTGGTCGTGTTCCGGATGTAAGATGGCCAAGACCTCTAAGGTCGGACCCGGGCCAACGGGACCCTAGCAAGGTGTGTGAATACCATGGAACCCATGGTCACAGAACCAAGGATTGTCGCCAGTTAAGAGAGGAGGTAGCCCGGTTACTGAAGAATGGTCATCTCCGAGAGCTGCTGAGTGAACGAGCTAAAAGTCACTACAAGGAAAGGAAGGGCCGAGCCGGTAGAACCCCAGCATACAATCAACATGATAGTTGGGGGTATCGATGCCCCTCGGGGGCAGATGATGAAACGGGCCAAGGTTTCTGTTGTTCGTGAAAAGCGCACCCGAGATCATTTACCCGAGGGTTCTATCTTCTTCAGCAACGAGGACACAGAGGGCATCATTCAACTGCACAATGATGCATTGGTAATTTCTGTACTTATCTTTAAAACTAAGGTTAAACGTATTTTGATTGACCCAAGTCGCTCGGCCAACATCATCCGGTGGAGAGTGGTCGAACAACTAGGGCTGCTTGATCAGATCGTACCGGTAGCCCGGATACTCAGCGGGTTCAACATGGCGAGTGAAACCACAAAGGGGGAGATCTCATTACCTGTGAACGTCGATAGCACCATTCAGCAAACGGTGTTCTATGTGATCGAAGGGGACATGGAGTATAACGCACTACTTGGCAGACCCTGGATACATAGCATGAGGGCCGTACCCTCAACACTGCATCAGCTGCTGAAGTTCGCCACCCCGGAAGGGATAAAAACCATCCACGGTGAACAGCCCGCTGCAAGGGAGATGTTCGTAGTAGAGGAAGCAGCGCCTCGACCCAAAGAATCGGTTCAGAAGGAAGAAGATGTAACCAGAGGAGAGGACACCAAATAGCAATCAAAGCACACCGGGTCGGATCCGGGACATGAAGAGGATGATTTCGAGGTACCCAGATCGTTCGTCATGCCGGATGACTCGGATGCAACCAAGTCAACTGTAGAGGAGCTGGAGCAGATCATCTTGTTCGAGTACCTACCGGACAGAAAGGTATACCTGGGCACGGGGCTTACCCCGGAGCTCAGGAACAAGTTAATTAAATTTCTTTGAGCTAACGCAGATTGCTTCGCATGGCCTATATAGATATGAAAGGTATATCACCGGAAGTAGCAACTCACAAGCTCAGCTTGTACGAGAAGTTTTCCCCGGTAAAGCAAAAAAGAAGGCCCATGGCGGAAGCAAAACACGCCTTCGTAAAAGACGAGGTAACGAAGCTTTTAAAAATAGGTTCTATCCGGGAGGTAAAGTACCCGGATTGGCTTGCTAACGTGGTAGTGGTGCCCAAGAAAGGTAATAAATTTCGAATGTGTGTTGATTACAAGGATTTAAACAAAGCATGCCCGAAGGATTCATTTCCGCTGCCTCACATCTATAGAATGATCGATGCGACGGCCGGGCATGAGATGTTAAGTTTTCTCGATGCTTACTCCGGGTATAACCAAATTCGGATGCACCCGGGGAATCAAGAGAAAACGTCCTTCATCACCCGGTATGGGACTTACTGTTATAATGTAATGTCTTTTGGCCTAAAAAATGCCGGTGCAACTTACCAACGCCTAGTTAATGGGATGTTCGAAGAACAAATAGGAAAAACAATAGAAGTTTATATTGACGATATGGTTGTTAAGTCCCTGGAAACAGAGGACCATTTGAAGCATTTGCAGGAAACCTTCGATGTGCTCTACAAGTATAACATGAAGTTTAACTCGGAAAAATGCGCCTTCGGTGTCCGCTTCGGTAAATTTTTGGGTTTCATGGTGTCAAATCGGGGTATTGAAATCAACCCGGACAAAATCAAGGCCATCGAGGATATCGAAGTAGTGAATAGCGTCAAGGGGGTACAGAGGCTCACCGGAAGTATAACGGCGTTGAGTCGCTTCATATCGAGGTCTTCGGACAAGAGTCACCGTTTCTTCTCCTTACTAAGGAAGAAGAACGACTTCGCTTGGACACCGGAGTGCCAAGAAGCTTTGCAAGAATTGAAGAGGTACTTTTCTAGCCCCCCGCTGCTGCACACGCCGAAGGCGGACGAGCCGCTCTTTCTCTACCTTGTTGTCTCCGAAGTAGCGGTAAGTGGCGTTTTGGTCCGAGAAGAATCAGGTACACAATTCCCTATCTATTACGTGAGTAGAACTTTGGGGGATGTGGAGACCCGTTATCCCCATTTGAAAAAATTGGCATTGACATTGGTAAGTGCTTCCAGAAAGCTCAAGCCCTACTTTCAATGCCACCCAATATATGTAGTAACCACTTACCCTATGAAAAACATCATGCATAAACCGAAATTATCGGGTAGACTAACTAAATGGGCTGTAGAAATTAGCGGGTATGATATCGAGTACAAACCTCGAACGGCCATCAAATCCCAGATCTTGGCCGACTTCGTGGCCGATTTTACCCCCGCTATGGTCCTCGAGGTCGAGAAAGAGCTTCTACTGACCTCGGGAAAGGCATCGGGCATTTGGTCCCTACATACGGACGGGGCCTCGAACCTCAAAAGTTCCGGGCTAGGGATCGTCCTTAGAACCCCGGCCGGGGATGCCATTCGACGGTCCATTAGAACTGCTAAATTGACTAACAATGAAGCCGAGTATAAGACTATGATTGTAGGTTTGGAATTGGCTCGAAGTATGAGGGCCGAAACAATCGAGGCAAAGTGCGATTCGCTTTTGGTCGTAAACTAGGTGAACGGCGTCTTCGATGTCAAGGACGAACGGATGCAACAGTACCTTGAAAAAACCCAAGTGGTACTACATCGATTTAAAGAATGGACCATGCAGCACATACCGAGGGAGCAGAACAGCGAGGCCGATGCATTAGCAAATTTGGGATCCTCGGTCGAAGGGGAGGAAATCAACCCCGGGGCAACGGTGCACTTGTTAAACACGGCCATAGAAAACGGACACGCCGAAGTAAACACAATGGGTTTAACTTGGGATTGGCGCAACAAGTACATCGACTACTTGCGTGATGGTAAGCTCCCAAGTGACCCAAAAGAATCACGGTCACTAAGGACCAAAGCTGCCCGTTTTTGCTTGGTGGACGGCCAGTTATATCGGCGATCTTTCTTCGGACCCCTGGCCAAGTGTTTGGGTCCCGGAGAGACCGAGTATGTAATGAGAGAGGTGCACGAAGGAACCTGCGGTAATCACTCTGGTGCTGATGCTTTGGTCCGAAATATTATCAGGGCCGGTTATTATTGGAACCGGATGGAGGAAGACTCGAAGAATTTTGTTCGTAAATGCGACGGGTTTCAGAGGCATGCTCTGATGATTCATCAGCCCGGGGAGTTGTTGCATTCAGTGGTGTTACCCTGGCCTTTCATGAAATGGAGGATGGACATCGTCGGTCCGTTACCATGGGCACCAGGTAAGGCCCGTTTTATTTTGTTTATGACTGATTATTTCTCCAAATGGGTTGAAGCACAGGCCTTTGAGAAAATCAGAGAAAATGAGGCCATCGACTTCATATGGGATCACATCATCTGTCGCTTTGGCATCCCCTCCGAGATAACTTGTGATAACGGGCCACAGTTCGTAGGCGGCAAGGTCAACAAATTCCTCGAAGGGCTGAAGATCAAGAAAATTGTATCAACTCCGTATCACCCGTGTGCAAACGGACAAGCGGAATCCACGAACAAGACAATAATCCAAAACCTGAGGAAAAGACTTTAAGCATCAAAGCATCATTGGAGAGAAATATTACCGGAGGTATTGTGGGCTTACAGAACCACATCGAAATCGAGCACTGGGGAGACTCCCTTCTCGTTGGTCTACGGGGCTGAGGCTCTTATCCCCGTAGAAGTTGGTGAACCGACCCTCCGGTTCCTATATACAACCGAGGAGTCAAACGAGGAGTCCATGGCCGTAGGACTCGACCTCACGGACGAGCTTCGCGAAAACGCGTTGGTCCGTATTGCCGCCCAGAAACAAAGGGTGGAAAGGTACTACAATCGGAGAGCCAATTTTCGTCATTTCCAAGTTGGGGACTTGGTGCTCCGAAAAGTTACCTTAAACACCAAGAATCCCAACGAAGGAAAACTGGGCCCAAACTGGGAAGGACCTTACAAGATAACCGAGGTAACGGGTAAAGAATCATACCAGCTGGAGTCCATGGATGGGCAACGGTTGCGCAACAACTGGAATGTGGCTCATCTGAAAAGATACTACTGCTGAGGTAAAGACACCCCATGATTCTCTATTTTTGACCTTTATTTTTTGTAGGAAACCGAATACCAAGCAAAGAAAAGTATCTAAATCTGAAAACATGTGTTGCACTCTTTTCCTTAGTACGGTTTTGTCCCAAAATGGGTTTTCCGATAAGGTTTTTAATGAGGCAACAAGTACAACGTGTTACTTGACGAAGATAAAGGACAAACGTCCGGACTGTCGGGGTCATACCTAACGAATGGGGACTTAATAGCACTCAACCGATCTTGCAGCCCGACTAAGAGATAGGGGACTAACACGCCCACTCCGGAGGCCGCCCCCAGCAAACCAACCGAGCCAAAAATGCTAGGTTCCGATGTAAGGACCAAACGATCAAAATGAATCGTGTCCACCCAGTGTTTGCTACGGCAAAAGCAAGGCCGGACCTTCTGCTATAGGTTTCGGTGTAAGGACCAAACAATCAAAATGAATCGTGTCCATTTAGTACTTGCTACGACAAAAGCAGAAGGAAACAAAGTACTCATGTACACAAATACTTTGCAATGAAAAATTATCGAAAGTTTGGATAAGCAATATCTCGGTTATCTTCCTGTTAAAAGGCTTTACCTCGGTGATAACCACCGTATTTCGGCACTACTTCATTCACACGCCCTATACCGGGCATTATGGTCGAAATTCGACAAGGGCGACAAGGTCATAGTGAACCAAGCCAAAATCGTTAAAAAATTCGAACTAAGGCAGCGAGATCACAACGATCCGAGCCGAAATGTTCTAACCTCCCCAAACGGGGAATGTTACGTCAAAATCCAGCCAAGGCTGAGATTCGGGTGCCCGAATGAACACCGGCCCTAAAATGTTGCCGAAAAATACCGGCCCTAAGGAAATGCCTATCGTGATTCGGAGGCGTCTAAGTGCACAATGCATTAGGTAAGTCCTACGGGCACAGTGAACTAAATGACTACGAGTCAGCTTGTCCTTAAAACGGACCAACAATTCGGACAAAAAATATTGAACATTCAAACGAAGGAACAAGAAAGATTCGTTTTTCATTTATACAAGGGGTGTTTTTACATCAAAAAACCAAAGTCCTACAAAGGCAAAAAAAAAAATGAAGATAAAAGCCAAGTACAGGCCCTACTCTACCCGGAATGGCTGGAGCCAGAACGTTCGGACAGTATCCGCTCAGAGTCATCGGAGTCAGAACCGAGAGCATCCTTGGCCTCTCCCTCGATCCTTTTAGCCTCGACAATAAGGGCCGGAAGATCAGTGAAGCCATGCTCGGTTTTCTCAAGAGTGATCCGCCGAGATTTCCATTTCTCGTACTCAGCAACAATAGTAGACTGAGCCTCGGCGGCTTCCACGCTCTTCCAAGCTTTGTCCAAATCAGCCTTGGCCCGGGCTAACTTCGCCGCTAGAGCATCCCGAGCCTCTCCAAGAACATTCTGCATTTGGATGGCCAATTGAAGCTCGACCTGGCGGGTGTCATTTGCATCGGCCGTTTCCTTAAGTTCATTCTTCAGATCATCACATATCCGGCTAAGGTGGTTTCAAGCTCGCCGAGCCTCGAGGAAATGTGGGCGTTATCCCGGCTAAGGCCGATCTTCTCAGCTTCGAGGCTCCGGTTGTATTCGGTCATGGCGGCCAGTTCACTCCTCAGCTGACGATTCTCGTCCTTCGCCGAGTCAAGTTCGGGACGAAGATTGGAAAGAGCGACTGTTCGGTTCAACTCCTCTTCCTTCTCCTGAAGAAGGTGTAGATACTTCTCCGTTTCCCGGCCCTGGGCATCCAATTGGCCCTTAAGATCGTCCATCTCTTGCTGGGCGCGGACGAAGGCGTCGTTGACGAGCACCACACTCTGCAAAAGAAAGTAAGTTAAAATCTTGAACGAGAGAAGGTTAAAATTCTCAGTAAAGGTGTGCAGAGACGGCTAAAAATCTTATCCGGTTGCCCACATGCATACCCTAGTTGATGAGGCATTACCAGGAGATCCCGGTCATCTTCCGCTTGTCCGAATCTGAGACAAGAGGCCTCAGATAGCTCGCTACGCCCACCAGGCGAGAAAGGAAGCTGTAGTCCTCGGGGACGGTGACCACGACCAATTTTGTTCTCCTCGGCTCCACGCTTGGGCCAAAAAAATACGCACCAAGCTGTCCCTGGCCCCAGATTCGGAGGACCGGCTGGCCGACCTCATGGCCCGAGGGATAGGGAGATGTCCGAATCCCGCAGCTTCGCCGGTAGCGGGAGGGGTACCTGAGAACATATCATCAAACTCATCAGGCCTCGGAGCCGGAGTAGAGGAACTTGGAGCAGCCTCAATATCTTCGGCAAAGCTCGGGGGCTCCGTAGTTGCAGCAGGCTCATGCTCGGGCGTCAGATCAACGTCAATGGGGACTTCGATCTCCGGGACCGGCTCAGTCCTTTGACCGACTTCAACAGCGGCCGCTTCCCCGGGCCTTCTTGTCCTTTGCAGGGGAGCTTCCTCGGAAGAAGTTTCACCTAAAATGTCGACGAAGTCAATCGACCTTTGAGGAACTGGGGAAAGAATTTCTTCTGCACCTGTGTGAGAAACCGGAACCAAAAGTCCTTCACCAGCAGAAGGAAGGGGTGGAACGGCGACAGCCTCCTCCGGGATAGGAGCCACGGGAGCATCGGCAGCGACTCTTCGAACAATAATGTCGGCCTCTGTTTCATCCCGCAAGGTCCGAGTGACGCTCCTCGCCCTCTTCTTCGATTGTTGCCCTTTATCCGAGGGCCTTTTCCTTTTGGCGGCGGCAGCAGCAGCAAGGGCACGGGACGCACCCGCTGAGTCAAACTCGGGTGCCGATGTTGTGGGTTCGACAGCCGACTCCGGCCTGGGATCCATCGAGCCTTTGGGTAAACCTGAAAGTCAAAAGACGCAATGAATACGAATAGCAGAAGGTGCGGTGAGCACAGGAAGAAGGAAAGTACTACCATGGTTCTGGGCGATCTATCGGCCACGTGACAGGTGACCCCACGTCCGGTTATCGTGTACATGTTGGCTAAGAAGTGCAGTGACCCATTCGCTCAGGTCCCGGACGATCGGTGGAATGTACCCATTGGCTGATATGAACAAGAAAAACGGTGAGAAAGTGGGATCAAAATTTAACGAAACGTACAAAAGCAA
This sequence comes from Lycium barbarum, assembly GCF_019175385.1. Taxonomy (NCBI): domain Eukaryota; kingdom Viridiplantae; phylum Streptophyta; class Magnoliopsida; order Solanales; family Solanaceae; genus Lycium; species Lycium barbarum. The sequence continues at coordinate 69,502,846 of NC_083348.1, read as the reverse complement.
TCACTTAAGGGTCGGGCTTACGCTTGTTGTTCCACTTCTCTGGGAAAGGCATGTGGTCGGCCAGGATGATGTCCTCGGTCCTCACCCGGACATATCGCTCCAGCCAGCCCCTGTCTCTGTCTTCATCCATTTTGGAGAAAAATGGATTCCGGCTACGCTTGGCGAGTTTTATTATGCCACCCCGGAACAGCCTCGGGGAGTATAGGCGTATCAGGTGGGCCAGCGTGAGCTCCTTCCCGGCATTGTTGGCCAACAACCGGAGGCATGCTACGACCCTCCAAACGATTGGACCAATTTGTGCCAAGGTCACGTCGTAGGTCCGGCACATATCCAAAATGACCGGAGCTACCGAAGGATCGAGCTTGAGAGTGAAGGGATAAGTGTAGACATACAAAAAACCCTCCCGGTGGTCGGTGACTGACTCATCGGGCCCAGGAGCAAAAACTAGGAACGGGCGATTGTCCCATCCACAGTCAGATCGGACAAGGTCGAGTCTATCCTCGGTAATGGAGGAGGGGTATCGTCTCACGTCATACCCTCTGTCGGATGGAGGAAGGTTTTTCGACCTCTAAGTCTTTGTTGAAATTGGTTTTGGCCGGTATGATATCCGAGGCTGTGGGCTCGAAGGAGCCCTTTGCCTTAGAAGGGGAGGCAGCCTCGGTTCCTTGAGATGAAACCGAGGGAATATCATGGGAAGTTGTTTCAGACATTTGGAAATATGAAAGGGGGAAGTTGAATGGATTCGAAAGAGGAGTTAAAGAAAACGAAGGGTAATAAAGGAACAGACAACATAGGAGAAGTCAGAAGACGAAAATCAACAGTGAACAGCAGCAGATTGGTGTAAGGGAAGAACAAAGTTGCCTCCTTTTGCGTAGAATAAACGATGAATCAGCAACAAACTTGGTATAGAAGGTGAACAGATGTGATGAGGGCGAAGAAATGAAGTGAAAAGATCCAAGGCAACGAGGAAATGAGCTGAAGATTTGAAAGATGTTCAAATGGAAAAAATGAAGGGTTAGTGGACGTTTTATAGTTATGGGGTTTAAGCGGTTACGGTTCTCGACCAATCGGGAGGCGCCACATGTCCCACAATTAATGAGGAATGACTTGAAACGACGTGCGTGCGGCGATTGTCAGAGCGGACCATCCGGGATATGACATGTGGCCGATGGAAAGAAGACGTGACACAACCGTTCCCGCCAAAATGAGAATACAGCTACGGACAAACGGGGTCGACGATTTCTTGATTCATCCACTCCCCGTCACTCCGATAAATCTGCGGTCCAGGAAGTGTGGGGACTATCTGTATACGGTAAAAACCGGGTATACGTTAGGCCGGTAAGACCGAAGGCCGAGGAGAGAAAGGGGGAAGAACGCGCATAAAGGCTCTCATTCTGAACCAGGGAAACGCTTGGACCGGGGGAAAGGAAGGGCGTCAGTTGGTCCGGTTCTTCCATGACCGGTTGTTCGAGGCCGTATGTCCGTTTGACCGTGGCCGGTGGTCCAGGAGATCCGTTGCGCGGTCGCCACGCGTCGATGACGTCCTGCTGTGTTCAACTACCAATCGTACGGGTGTCAGACCGTACAGTCTACCTAACCCAACCTAATCCAACTCGGAACTTTTTCTTTATTCTATTATTTTTTATGTATGAAGCCCATGGGGCAACACTATAAATAAGGGGCATTGTTCTCCTTTGAGGGGGTTGGCTTCCTCATATCAAGAACACTTTGTAGTAGCAATATATATACAAAATCTCTCTCTCAAATATCTGATTTCGGTCACATTTGTTGTGCTTATTTCTTACGTTTCTTCAATCAAGCAACACTCATACATTAGTAAACATACGAGTATATAGCAAACCACCGATTATCATTGCTCTCTTCATATCACATCTTTATTGAGACGAGGGTTTCTCGGAAACAGCCGTCCTACCTTGGTAGGAGTAAGGTCTGCGTACACTCTACCCTCCCCAGACCCCACGTTGTGGGATTTCACTGGGTTGTTGTTGTTGTTGTTGTTGTTGTTGTTGTGTCTTCATATCACATCTATATTTGTATCTTTCTTTTATCAAGTAGGTTGAGACTTAACCACATATCTTATACCTACTTACAAATTTAATTGATTATCCAAATTCGGGGTAAACAATATTTTGGATGATTAAAGATTTTATTACTTAATACACTAAAGTAAAATCCACCATCAAACACATATTTAGTATTAAATAGTTAGCTATCGGCAATACTTTTTATCAACTTGCTAAAGTGTGAGTGTAACGTTTAGAACCCAAAAGTGGTTTTCTTTGAGGCATAATTGCAGATTCACAAGAAATCTTTTCTTCTTTCTAATTGAAATGATCTTTTTTCAGAAAACTAATCCCTGTCCTAGATGGGGATTATCTTATCCCAATTTTATGGCATCAACAGTAAACGGAACAAGCATTATTCATCAAGTTACCCATTAGTCAAAGTGATAAAACACAGCAAAATAACTTTTTTTACTGAATAAAAACAAACAATATATATGCACTTTAACCACTCCGATTACCAATTATCATTGACTAGACGATTAATATGGACTTGGTGTTCCCTGCTCTTATTTTATTTTACAATATTACCTAAATAATCTTTCTTAATCTAGATATTATAATTTATTGATTATAGAAGTATTAGATTCTAATCTCATACTTTTTGGTTTAATCTAGATATTATAATTTATTGATTATAGAAGTATTAGATTCTAATCTCATACTTTTTGGTTTAACTAGCCCTTCAAGAAATAGGGACAGATGGAAACTGTTATTTGATCATGCATACTAAAGTGTGTGTTTTATTTGGCCCATGAGCTGTATACCGTGTTTTTGCTTCAAATTTGAATGATCATTTTCCACGAGACAAATTAGGAATTGATGAATTTTCCAATTAAATGAGTAGCACCTCAAAACTAACATCCAAACTTTAGAATAACCCCCTACCCCCCCCCCCACCCCCCACCCCCCACCTTTTTTTTATTTTTTTATTTTAAAGTTCAATAGGCTCTATTGAAGTTTTGTTGTTTGTCCAATCACCCTAGTTTTCTTAGTAGCGTCACAAACGTCTGTGGCGAAATATATTTGGAAAATAAAGAAAAGTGATAGTCACTTCTGTTAAATAAAATTATAAAATAAAAGTAGATTTTTCTTTTGTTTCCTAGCCCTTTTCCAGTATTCTCTTTGGAACCATATTAATATTCGGATTCACATTATGTAAGACTCATAAGACGGAATCGCTACCTACCGGGATTTTTTCCAATCTCAAGGCTTGGATAAGAAATCTCTAGTTAGCTCGAATCCAAATCCGATACCACTTTAAAACCCGAGTAATTGATCTATTTGCATATAATCAGCAACCAATTAGCATCTCCGGAAAAAGACAATTCTGGAAACTTTACAACAACCCAAAAAGCAAGAAAAGAAAAGTTTCAAAAATAGTGACATAAATGGTTAGATGTAAAAAATACGAGGAGCTATAGCCAAGTATCCTGTTGGTTCGGAAAAAAAAAAGACGAATCAAGCAATGTAGCTTTAGCTTGGTGATTTTTTTTCGTGGTTGTCACTTTCTGTCTTAATCCCAAATTTTGGAAAAAGAATTAAAAAGTCAATTTTGGGACAAAAAATTCTGATAACCGAATCAACTAATCAGAAAATAGCCATCTGCCCTTCCATGTTTGCTAAAAATCATAAGCTCGCCGCCATTCTAATCAGGTAGCTATTTTATCCATTGATAATATTTGGGATATTCGAATGAAATTTTAGGTGCCGTTTGGCCATAAAAATTATTCATTTTTTTTCGATTTTTTTTTAATTTTTGGGCGTTTGGCCATAAATATCCCAAATATAACTTGAAGTTGTATTCCAGAATACACAAAAACTCAAAAAACTTATTGTTAAACAAAAAATCACTTTTTTTTTTACTTTTTTACAACTACAATTTCAAAAATTATGGCCAAACACAACTCCAACTTCAAAAATTCTAAAAAAAAGTGAATTTATTTTTGATATCTATGGCCAAACGCCTACTTAGTAAGTGTTTGTTTTACAATTTGGTCCACTGTTTCAGCTTCGACTTGGAATAGAAAATTTAAAGTTGAAAAATTGATTTGAGTACGTACTGTTCACATAAAAAAAATCCACTCACAAGACTTTTAACTTTTTTTTTCCAAATTAAATTCAGGTCCAAATATATTTTTCAAGCACATATTTAACTTAAACTTCAAATACTATTTTTCTTCAACTTCAGCCAACTATTATCACAATCCCAGATTAATCCATATCGTGCTTAGTGCTCTAGTTTGAATAACTAGGCCAAGAAGCAATTAGGCTTAATATATATGGTGAGACCACATTTATGCTTGAAATAGCTAGGCATGTGGGTACGTATAATGAAGTTACTTATTTGTTTTTTGAAGATATGAAGCGAAAAAGAAAAGTCAACAAAGGACTTAACAGAAAGTTTGTCGGCAAAACTTGATTTATCTAGAAAACTATGATAAATTAGCACTTGTGTGGTCCATTGTACTTGGTGATTATTAGGGCTTTTCCTTTTCTTTTTCCTAGCAATGTATGGCCCTGTCTATAATTTTCTCAAAGCCTAATTGACCTCTCTTACCTTCTAGGGCATCATTTTACTTTAAATCCCATCAGAGTCAAAATTGACACTCAACAAATATTATGCTCCATTCTGATATTTATTAATTATTACTAAGTACTACTAATTTTCATGATAATTATCATGAAGACTAAATTGTCACGTCAATCTGTTGAGCTAACTATTTGCTTTTATTTTGTCTATAATTTGGGTAGAATCGCTGATAGTGATGGAGCAAGAATTTCATATAAGAGGATTAAAAAAAAAAAAAGACGCTAGAATGCTGCATGGGGATTTAACCAGCGACCCAGAGTAATTTTTTAACCCCTTTGCCAATGCACAATAATCTTTCATTATGTCAAGGAGATTCAACAGTTCATATATAATTAGAAAGTCTCGTTTTTGCACATGATTATAATTTTTTGATGAAGGAAATTTAATTGAACTCTCTTGATTCTATGAGGTTCCATCCCCCCCCCCCCCCCCCCCCCCTCACACACTCTCTCTGATAGTTTTTTTTTTTTGGATTTGCTGTGTTCTTTTGCCTTTGCTTTTTGTTAATTATGTAAAAATAAAGTTCACAGCTTCCTCTTGCTAAGTTTAGTATATATAATATAAGTCATCTCGGAGTAAAGTATGATACAAACAGGATACATATTGCGAATTCTTGTGTATATGTACACATCATATATTAGCAATGCAAGTATATGTACCTACATTGTGATTTCAATAAACGGTTTCATGACGTGAGACGTTTCAAAAGCAATGTACCAAGATGGAAAAAAGTTGATTTGAGAAAAAGAACTAATTTGTAGAGTTTAAAAAGTTCACAACAAGAACTATATAGCTCGATTATAGTGTGGAATCAGTAAACATGTCCAGGGAATATTTCCAAATTCCACTTTGGTGAGGACGTGAAATTCGAGGGATCTATTACTCTGTCTTAAAAAGGAAGTAAAAAGGAGACTACATAAAAAGTTGAAGCAATGGACCCTCCTTCCCCCCACCCCAAACACAACAGCATTTCCATCGCTTGTTTTTCTTCTTCATCTCAAAATTATTGTAGCTCAAAGTAATATTATTCATTTTGAGCCTAGACCACATGATAAAATCGTGTCACTAAGGTTTACGATTTGTTTTGTTAAAATCTCTACTAGATTTAGGGGATATTTAACATTAGTAAAAGTATGTTTTGTCACTTTGACATGATGGAATTTATAGTAGCTCGTTCCAATCAATGTCCAAAATTAAAGTCTCATACGTTTTTTGATTGAACCAATTCAACCGATGATTTCAGACAAATCTGTCTTAATTAAAAAAGCAAGAAACGAAACTAAAAGAGAACTCTGAAAACTTTCTTCTGACTGATTGACACGGCAAATGCCAAACCAACTCATAGTGAAAAAGATAAGCAAAAGGGAAAGAATGATTAGACAGGAATTTGATACTTTTAAAACAGATGAAATCATAAAAACATTCAAAAGATTGGACTGATGAAAATTCGATATTCGAAGCTGATTTGGTTTTAGAAAATGTGTCTTTCTTTCTTGCATCAAAATGACGATAGGTAATTTCACTTGAGGCAAAGTGAATGTTATAAGTAATCATTAGAGACAAACAATTATCAAGAAAGGAAGGCGTTTTTGCATTTCTAGTAGTGTACACCCGACTATGTACCCCATATTTTAAGGCTTTGCTTTTTCACGTGATTTCCTCCAAATAAACAAGAGAGAAGAGAAAGGAGATGGAAAATACTTCTGAAAACAAAAGGGACAAGAAAACAGAAAAAGAAATAGGAAAGTCTTGGGGGTAAAAAATCACTAAAGCAAACCCACCCAATCATCACTGATATCTTCGTTGACACCAAGAAATGACTTTTCTTAAACGGTTGAGTGAAAGAAAATAAAAAGAAGTTTCACCAGCTGCTCCTCTTTTTGTATATATATATATATATATATATATATATATATATAATTTTATTTTTGTATACGGTTAAAACTGGATATGAAGCAAACCGGTGGAACGAGGAACCGGCTGGAATAAGGAATGAGAATGTGTGTCGGATACTATTCGCCCTTGACCGGGGTAACGCTTGAACCGGAGCTAAGCGAGGGCACCGACTGATCTGCCTTCTTCGTCATTGAAACGGCCAAGTCCGGTGACGCGAGCATTCGTGGCCGTTGGTCCGTATAGCTGTTGGTCCGTGTGGCCGTTGCATGCGAGCCACGCGCCAGTAGCGTCCTGCCATGGTCAACTAAACTCCATGCGTGTGTCAGACGGCGCTGTCAGTCTAATCCCACCAAATCCGTTCAGAGCTGTCCTTATTACTATTATTTTATTAGTTCACATTGTATGGAACCCATGGAGGTCACACTATAAATAGAGCACATCCCCCTCCTTTGTAAGGGTTGACTCTTTTACTTTCTAAGAACATTTGCAGTAGAAAAGTCCATATTTACGATCTCTCTATAAATATCCGATTCGGCCAAGATCATTTGTTTCCATTTTATTGTGTGTCTTCCATCAGGTGACCCACATTGTTTACAAACGTTTATATCCGTAGCAAATTGTCATCATTAGCCGTTTTATTGAAGAACTCTCATATGCATATTTTCTCTATCTAACACACATCAAGACCCAAGCACATATCCTATACCTACTTACAAATTTAATTGATTACCCGAATTCGGGGTAAACAGTTTGGCACCCACTGTGGGGCTAGGATAATAGTGATCTTTGGTCTCGATTTCTATCATATTCATCAAAACCAAAAACATCTGAAAACAGACTAAATGGCCGACATCAAACAATCCGGCCATGTCAACAACACCGAGATTGTGGCGGAAAATGAAGGCAGCGGACTACGGGGATTGCCAAATCCCGCTGACCCGAACCTCGTCGATTCGAGGGAAGGGCTCAACCGGCAAAATACCGTGGACCAGGAGAATGCCGCCCTACTGGCCACTGATCCTCTAAATACTCACAATTCTGTTACGTTGTCCCGGACCCAGGGCCGGAGAGAACCGGACGCACCAAACGACGGTGTTAAATTACGTTTAATTTTTGAAATGTTACAGGAACAAAGAGCAGCAATCGCCGAGCAAGGAATCGCAATTTCCCGGTTGCAGAGTGGAAAGGGTGAAGCAGAGCCGGAAAAGGCAAAGGGTACTGCCGAAACCGGAAGAAACGAGGTACGAATGGTTGAGAGCGACGGCTCCGGAGCAGGCTCCTCTACCGAGGTTCAAAAAATGCTCGAAACTTTGGCGAAACGGGTAGACTCAACCAAAAAGAGGGTCGAGACATACAATTCTCGGGTGGACCAGATACCGAGGGCTCCACCTTTGCTGAGGGGGCCGAATTCAAAAAGGTACATCCAAAGGCCTTTTCCTCCGAGTACAGCCCCGAAACTGATCCCGAAGAGGTTTAAAATGCCCAATATACAGAAGTATGACGGCACAACGGACCCGCACGAGCACGTGACCTCATATACCTGTGCCATAAAGGGCAATGATATGGAGGAAGATGAGATCGAGTCAGTGTTGTTAAAAAAATTTGGGGAAAATCTGTCGAAGGGAGCGTTGACGTGGTATGACCACCTACCCGAGCATTCGATCACTTCTTTCGAAATGCTCGCCGATTGCCTTCGTAAAGGCTCATGCCGGTGCAAAAAAGGTGCAAGCCCGCAAGGTCGATATCTTCCGGATAACCCAAAGGGACGATGAGCTACTGCGGGAGTTCGTCAACCGGTTCCAGAGGGAACGGATGGAACTCCCCCCGGTTCTAGAAGAATGGGCCGCACAAGCCTTCACAAAGGGGATCAACATGCTAAGTTCAACTGCTTCAGCCAAATTGAAAGAAAATTTGCTGGAATACGAGGCTGTGACATGGGCCGATGTCCATAACCGGTATGAATTGAAGATTCGGGTGGAGGACGATCAGTTCAAGCTCTACTCGATCACTGCAAAGATGGATAGAAGTTTTGAAAAGCCGAAGAAGGGATATGGAGCAAAGGACGAATCGTCGAGGGAAAGGTTTCGGCCATACTCCCACTCGGAAAGACAAAATTTTAGGTGAGAAAAGTCAAGGGAAAGCCTGAGCCGTTTCTCGGGTCGGGGTAGCAAGCAGGTCGAACGACCGACGAGTAGCCGGGGGCTCTCGTTCAGAAGCGATGCCGGGAGTTCTGCCGGTAATAAGGGCCCACCGAAGATTTCGGAGTAAAACTTCAACGTTAGTACTTCAGGCCTCGTCTCGGCCATCGGCCGCATCCCGGATGTGAGATGGCCGAGACCACTAAGGTCGGATCCAGGCTAGCGAGATCCGAATGTGATGTGTGAGTATCACGGAACCCATGGCCATAAAACCGAGGATTATCGACAGTTGAGAGAAGAGGTAGCCCGCTTATTGAAAAATGGCCATCTCCGAGATCTACTGAGCGAGCGAGCCAAAAATCATTACAAGGAAAGGGAAGCTCATCGAAGGGCCGAGCCGGTCGAACACCAGCATACAATAAACATGATAGTTGGGGGTATTGACGCCCCTCGGGGGCCGGTAATGAAGCGGACAAAGGTTTCTATTGTTCGTGAAAAGCGCATCCTAGACCACTTGACCGGGGGCTCTATTTTCTTCAATGACGAAGGCGCGAAAGGCTTCATTCAACCGCACAATGATGCACTGGTAATTTCTATACTTATTTTCAAAACTAAGGTTAAACGTATTTTGGTTGACCCAGGTAGCTTGGCCAACATCATCCGATGGAGAGTGGTCGAACAACTAGGGCTGCTCGATCGAATCGTATCGGTGGCTCGGGTACTCAGCGGGTTCAATATGGCTAGCGAAACTACGAGGGGAGAGATCTCGTTGCCCGTGAACGTGGATGGCACCATTCAGCAAACGGTGTTCTATGTGATCGAAGGGGACATGAAGTATAATGCATTATTGGGCAGACCCTGGATACATAGCATGAAGGCAGTACCCTCAACACTGCATCAGTTGCTGAAATTCCCCACCCCGGAGGGGGTGAAAACCATCCGAGGTGAGCAGTCCACAACAAAGGAAATGTTCGCAGTAGAGGAGGCGGCGCCCCGGCCCAAGGAGCCGGCTCAGGAGGAAAAGGGTGTAACCGGAGGGGAGGTCCCCCAATAGCAACCAAAGTATACCGGGACAGATCCAGTGCATGAAGAAGATGATTTCGGGATACCCAGATCTTTTGTCATGCAGGATGACTCAGACGCGACCAAGTCAACCATAGAAGAGCTGGAGCAGATCATCCTGTTCGAGTTCTTACTGGACAGAAAGGTATACCTGGGCACAAGGCTTACCCCGGAGCTCAGGCGCAAATTAATTGAGTTTCTTCGAGCTAACGCCGATTTCTTTGCATGGTCGCATATAGATATGACAGGTATATCACCATAAATAGCATCTCACAAGCTCAGCTTGGACGGGAATTTTCCCCCGGTGAAGCAAAAAAGAAGGCCCATGGCGGAGCCAAAACACGCCTTCATAAAAGACGAGGTAACTAAGCTTTTAAAAATAGGTTCCATCCGGGAGGTGAAATACCCGGATTGGCTTGCTAACGTGGTGGTGGTGCCCAAAAAAGGTAATAAATTTCGAATGTGTGTCGATTATAAGGATTTAAACAAGGCATGCCCGAAGGATTCATTTCCATTACCTCACATCGATAGAATGATCGATGCGACGGCCGGACATGAAATGTTAAGTTTTCTCGATGCTTACTCCGGGTATAACCAAATCCGGATGCACCCGGAGGATCAAGAGAAAACATCCTTCATCACCCGTTATGGGACTTACTGTTATAACGTCATGCCTTTCGGATTAAAAAATGTCGGTGCAACTTACCAACGCCTAGTTAATGGAATGTTCGAAGAACAAATAGGGAAAACGATGGAAGTTTATGTTAACGATATGGTTGTTAAGTCCCTGGAAACAGAGGACCATTTAAAGCATTTGCAGGAAACTTTTGATATGCTCTGCAGATACAACATGAAGCTCAACCTGGAGAAATGTGCCTTCGGGGTAAGGTCCGGTAAATTTCTGGGTTTCATGGTGTCAAACCGGGGAATTGAAATCAATCCGGACAAGATCAAGGCCATCGAGGACATCGAGGTTGTGAACAACATAAAGGGGGTGCAGAAGCTCACCAGAAGGATAGCAGCGCTGAGTCGCTTCATATCGAGGTCCTCGAACAAGAGTCACTGTTTCTTCTCTTTGCTCAGGAAGAAGAACGACTTCGTTTGGACACCGGAGTGCCAAGAAGCTCTACGAGAGTTGAAGAGGTACTTGTCTAGCCCCCCGTTGCTGCACACGCCGAAGGCCGACGAGCCGCTTTTCCTCTACCTATCCGTCTCCAAAGTGGTGGTAAGTGGTGTTTTGGTCTGAGAAGAATCAGGTACGCAATTCCCTATCTATTACGTAAGTAGAGCTTTGGGGGATGCGTAGACCCGTTACCCCCATTTGGAAAAATTGGCATTAGCATTGGTAAGCGCTTCCAGAAAGCTCAAACCTTATTTTCAATGCCACCCCATATGTGTAGTAACCACTTACCCTTTGAAAAACATCATGCATAAACCGGAGTTGTCAGGTAGGTTAACAAAATGGGTTGTAGAAATTAGCGGTTACGATATCGAGTATAAACCTCGAACGACCATCAAATCCCAAATCTTGGCCGATTTTGTGGCAGACTTTACCCCAGATATGGTCCCCGAGGTCAAAAAGGAACTTTTGCTGACCTCGGGAAAGACCACGGGCATTTGGTCTCTACACACGAACGGGGCCTCGAACCTTAGAGGTTCCGGACTAGGGATTGTCCTTAGGACCCCGGCCGGGGATGTCATTCGACAATCCGTTAGAACTGCTAAATTGACTAACAATGAAGCCGAGTATAAGGCTATGATTGCAGGTTTGGAATTGGCTTGAAGCATGGGAGCAGAAATAATTGAGGCAAAGTGCGACTCACTTTTGGTCGCAAACCAGGTGAACGACGTGTTTGAGGTCAAAGACGAATGGATGCAGAGGTACCTCGAAAAACCCAAGTGGTGCTTCATCAATTTAAAGAATGGACCATGCAGCACATATCGAGGGAGCAGAACAGCGAAGCCGATGCATTAGCAAATTTGGGATCCTCGGTCGAGGGGGAGGAAATCAACCCTGGGGCAACGGTGCACTTATTAAACACGGCCACAGAAAGCGGACACACCGAAATATACACAATGGGCTTAACTTGGGATTGGCGCAATAGGTACATCGACTACTTGCGTGATGGTAAACGCCCAAATGACCCGAAGGAGTCACGGTCATACGGACCAAGGCTGCCCGTTTTTGCTTAGTAGACGGCCAACTGTATCGACGCTCTTTCCTCGGTCCCCTGGCTAAGTGTTTGGGCCCCGGTGAAACGGAATACGTGATGAGAGAGGTACACGAGGGAACCTGCGGCAACCACTCCGGTGCAGAAGCTCTGGTTCGAAAGATTATCAGGGCCGGTTATTACTGGAACCGGATGGACGAAGACGCGAAAAGTTTTGTCCGAAAATGTGACGGGTGTCAGAAGCATGCTCCGATGATTCACCAGCCCGGGGAGTTACTACATTCGGTGATCTCACCTTGGCCTTTCATGAAGTGGGGAATGGATATTGTGGGTCCGTTACCTTGGGCACCAGGTAAGGCCCGTTTCATTTTGTTTATGACTGACTATTTTTCTAAGTGGGTTGAAGCGCAGGCCTTCGAAAAGATAAGAGAGAAGGAAGTCATCGACTTCATATGGGATCACATCATCTGCCGTTTCGGCATCCCCGCCGAGATAACTTGTGATAATGGTCCTCAGTTCGTGGGTAGCAAGGTCAACAATTTTCTCGAGGGATTGAAGATCAAGAAAATCGTGTCAACCCCGTATCACCCATGTGCAAACGGACAGGCAGAATCCACGAACAAAACGGTAATCCAAAATCTGAGGAAAAGACTTGAAGCATCAAAGCACCATTGGAGGGAGATATTGCCGGAGGTGCTGTGGGCTTACAAAACCACATCCACATCGAGCACGGGGGAAACCCCATTCTCGTTGGTTTACGGGGCCGAAGCCCTTATCCCTGTGGAGGTTGGCGAACCGACCCTCCGTTTCAGGTATACCACCGAGGAGTCAAACGAGGAGGCCATGGCCGTGAAGCTCGACCTCACAGATGAGCTACGCGAAAGCGCGTCGATCCGCATAGCGGCCCAAAATCAGAGAACGGAAAGATACTACAATCGAAGAGCTAACTTTCGACATTTCCAAGTTGGGGACTTAGTGCTTCGAAAAGTTACCTTGCACACCACGAACCCCAACGAGGGAAAGTTGGGTCCGAACTGGGAGGGCCCATAAAAGGTAACCGGTATAACGGGCAAAGGATCGTACCAATTGGAGTCCATGGACGGGCAGCGTCTGCGTAATAACTGGAACGTGGCCCATCTGAAGAGATAATACTACTAAGGTATGGCCTCCCCGTATTCTCTTATTGACCTTTCTCTTTTTCAGGGAGTCAAGAACGGGATGAAACTAGAATTTAGGCCTGAAAACACGTGTTGCACTCTTTTCCTTAGTACGGTTTTGTCCCAAAATGGGTTTTCCGACGAGGTTTTTAATGAGGCAACAAGTACAACATGTTACTCGACAAAAATGAAAGACCAGCACCCGGAAATCCGAGGTCACACCCTCCGATTGGGGACTTAATAGCACTCACCCGACCCTGCAGCTCGGATAAGTGCTAGGGGAATACCATGCCCGCACCGGAGATGACCCCGGTCAAAGAAGATGAGGAAACTCAACATTTGCTATGGCAAAACTAAGGTCCGGCCACCGGCCATAGCCTTCGATGTAAGGACCAAACGATCATAATGAATCGTGTCCCATTTAGCATTTGCCACGGCAAAACTAAGGCCCGGCCACCGGCCATAGCCTTCGATGTAAGGACCAAACGATCATAACGAATCGTGTCCTGTTGTATATTTGCTACAGTAAAGGTAGAAAGAATTAAAATTCTCATATGTACAAACATTTTGCAAACACAAAGTTATCAAAATCTTGGATAGCAAAATTTTGGGTGTCTTTCTATTAAAAGGACTTTTCCCCGATGGTAACCGCCGTATTCTGGCACTGCCTCATTCACATACTCTATACCGAGGATTGTGCCCGAAATTCGACAAAGGCGACAAGGTCACAATGACCCGAGCCAAAATTCGATAAACTCCCCCAAACGGGGACTGCTACATCAAAAATCTTACCAAGGCTGAAAAAATACCGACCCTAAAGAAAATGCCTATCGTAATTCTGAGATGTATGAACTTATGAAGCATTGGATAAGTCCCACGGGCACGGTGAATTAACGACTATGGGACGACTTGCCCTAAAACAGACCAACGGTCATGGCAAAAATAACAGCAAACATTCAAACGTAGAAACAGGGAAAAGACATTCTTTATATATACAAGGGATGATTTTTTACATCAAAAATCAAAATCCTACAAAGACAAAAAAAAACAAAAAAAAAAAAAACAAAAACAAAAGACGAAGCACAAGCCCTATGCTATCCGGCATGACTTGAGGTGGATGAGTGCTCGGAGTCGTCTCACTCGGACCCGAGAGCATGGTTGGCTTCCTCCTCCATCCTTTTGGCTTCGAGTATCAGGGACGGAAGATCCGAAAGGCCGTGCTCAGCTTGCTCGAGGGCGATCCGCCAAGACTTCCACTTCTCATACTCGGCGACAATAGCGGTATGAGCTTCAGCCGCCTCCACATTCTTCCAGGTTTCTTCCAAATCGGCCTCGGCCTTAGCCAGTTTGGCTTCCAGATCAACCCGGTTCTCCTCAAGGACACTTCTCCTACGGGTGGCCGCCTCTAGCTCGGCCTTAAGGCCGTCATTGGCAATAACCGCCTCCTCGAGCTCAGCTCTTAGGCCTTCACAAATCTGAGACTGCTCCTCGGCTCTCTCCTCGAACAACCTCCTGCGCTAGTTGAACAGAGCAGACTCGGACTCGAGCAGCCGGTTCCTCTAGGCCAAGCCCGTAGCATCAGCCTTCAACGAGTCCAGTTCCCCCCGGAGGCGGGAAACCGTGGTCTCAAGCTCATCTAGCCTCAAGGAAAACTGGGTTTTATCCCGGCTAAGGCCGATCTTGTCAGCCTCAAGGCTCCGGTTATAACCGGTCATGGTGGCCAGTTCACTCTTCAAATGGCGGTTTTCGTCCTTAGCCGCATCGAGCTCAGGACGGAGGTTGCTAGTACAGCCGCCCGGTTCAATTCTTCCTCCTTTTCCCGAAGAAGATGTTGGTATTTCTCCGTCTCTCGGCCCTGGGCATCCAGTTGGCCTCGAAGATCGTCCATCTCGTGTTGGGGACGGATGAAGGCCTCGTTGACCAGCTCCACACTCTGCAGGTAAAACAAGTTAGAGACTTAGGCAAAGTGAGGATAAAATCCTCAGATAAACTATACAAGGATGGCTAAGAATCTTACCCGGTTGCCCGCATGCATGCCCTCGTTAATGAGGCACTGCCAAGTGACCCCAGTCACCGAATCAGAGACAAGGGTCGCAAATAGCTCGCTACGCCCACCGGACGCAATAGAAAGCTGCAGTCCTCGGGGACGGTGATTACGACCGATCTGGTTCTCCTTGGCGCCACGCTCGTGGCCGGGAAGATATTCACCAAGCCATCCCTGGCACCAGATTTGGAGGCCCGATTTGCCGGCCTCGTGGCCCGAGGAATAGGGAGATGACCAAAGCCCGCAGCTTCACCGGTAGCAGGGGGAGTGCTTGAAAACATATCATCAAAATCATCCACCCGCGGAGCAAGGGTAGTTGAACTTGGAACAGCCCCAATATTTTCAGCAAAGGCCAGGGGCTCCGCAGTTGTAGCAGGCTCATGCTCGGGAGACGGACGAGAGTCTGTGGGGGCTTCGATCTCCGGTACCGGGATGGTTCTTTGATCGGCTTCAGTAGCAGCCGCTTCCCCGGACCTCCTTTTCCTTTGCAGGGGAGTATCTTCCGAAGAAGTTTCACCTGAAATATCAACAAAGTCAATCGACCGAAGAGGAGCCGGGGAAAGTATTTCTTCCGCACCTGAACATGGAGCAGGAACCAAGAGACCTTCGCCGATAGAAGGAAGGGGTGGAACGGAGACCGCCTACTCCGGTATTGGAGCCACGGAGGGAACCGAGCCGACTCTCCGAACAATGATATCGGGCTCCGTCTCTTCCCTTGAAGACCGAGCAACGCTTCTTGCTTTCTTCGTTTTTGGCGTCTGCCCCTTTTCGGAGGGTCGTTTTCTTTTTACAGCAGCAGCGAGAACACGGGAAGAACCCGCCGTGTCAAACTCGGACGCCGGTGCTGGGGGAGCGGTCCCCGACTCCGATCTAGGGGCTACTGAGCCCTTAGGAAAACCTGAAAAGATAAGATGTTAGCGAAGGTCGAAGGACGGAACGAATAGAGAGGGATGCAGTAGAATAGAAGTAGAAGACTACTGTGATTCTGGGCGACCCATCGACCACGTGACAGGTGGGCCCATGTCCGGTTGTCATAAGGATGCTGGTCAAGGAGTGTAGTGACCCAGTCACTCAGATTCCGAATGACCGGAGGAACGTACCCATTGGCTGATGAAAGTAAGAAAGAAACGGTGAGAAAGCGGAATCAAAATTTGACGAAGCGTGCTAAAGCAATTATTCGAGGTTCCGGACTTACGCTTGTTATTCCACTTCTCTGGGAAAGGCATGCAATCGGCTGGAATGATGTCCTCGGTCTTCACCCGGAAGTATCGCTCCAACCATTCCCGGTCTCTGTCTTCATCCATTTTTGAGAAAAACGGATTCTGGCTGCGCTTGGCCAGTTTCATCACGCCACCCCGGAACAGCCTCGGGGAGTATAAGCGTATCAGTTGGGCCAGTGTGAACTCTTTCTCGGCGCTATTGGCTAACAACCGGAGACACGCTACGACCCTCCAAATAATTGGGCCGATCTGAGCCAACGTAACGCCGTAAGTCCGGCATATATCGAAAATGACCGGATCCATCGGAGGGTCGAGTTTGAGAGTGAAAGGATATGTGTAAACATACAGAAACCCTTCACAATGGTCGGTAACAGATTCATCTGGTCCGAGGGCGAAAACCTGAACGGGGCGAGTGTCCCAATCACAATCGGCCCGGACTATATCGAGCTTCTCCTCGGTAATAGATGACGGGGTACCGCCTCACGTCGAATCCCCTGTCTTAAACGGAGGAAGGTTTTTCGACCTCGAGATCTTTGTTGAAGTTGAGCTTAGCCGGTATGATATCCGAAGCCGTGGTCTCGAATTTAGCCGGAGACGCAGGCTTGGCACCCGGGGATGACACCAGTGGAGCATCATGGGAAGTGGTTTCAGACATCTTGGAAATATGAAAGAAAGAGGATTCGAGAGAGGAATTTAAGAAAATTGAAGGAACTGGTGGTTCGAGGGGTGGAAAAGTATGAAAAAACAACACTCGACCAAGAATATTTGACAGAAATGGTGACTGAGTTGGTTCTTTTGCACGTAGTATGAAGCAATGAATCAACAACAGATCAAATATGGAGTTAATTGTGTGCGGTGCAGGTGAAAAAACGCAGAAATGGAGTGAAGTTGAAGAAGAACAAAGCGTGAAAATGATAAAGTGAAGGGGTAAAAGGTCTTATATAGGCATGGAAGAGGAACGGTTACCGAGGACGACCAATCAAGGGGAGCCACGTGCCCCCATCATCAATGCGAAGCGACTCGAAACGACGTGCAAAGGACGGTTGGCAGAAGCAGACCACCCGGGGTGAGACACGTGGTCGATAAAGGGGGAGGCGTTACGCAACCGTTCCCGCATAAATGAGAAGATAAGGACGAGCTAAAAGAGCCACCGGTTTCAGAAGTTATCCACTCCCCGTTACTCCGGTGGATCGGAGATCCGGGAAGTGTGGGGCTATCTGTATACGGTAAAAATCGAATATGAGGCAAACCGGTGGAACGAGGAACCGGCTGGAATAAGGAATGAGAATGAGTGTCGGATACTATTCGCCCTTGACCGGGGTAACGCTTGAACCAGAGCTAAGCGAGGGCACCGACTGATCTGCCTTCTTCCTCATTGAAACGGCAAAGTCCGGTGACGCGAGCATTCGTGGCCGTTGGTCCGTATAGCTGTTGGTCCATGTGGCCGTTGCATGCGAGCCACGCGCCAGTAGCGTCCTGTCATGGTCAACTACCCACCATGCGTGTGTCAGACGGCGCCGTCAGTCTAATCCCACCAAATCCGTTCAGAGCTGTCCTTATTACTATTATTTTATTAGTTCACATTGTATGGAACCCATGGAGGTCACACTATAAATAGAGCACATCCCCCTCCTTTGTAAGGGTTGGCTCTTTTACTTTCTAAGAACATTTACAGTAGAAAAGTCCATATTTACGATCTCTCTATAAATATCCGATTCGGCCAAGATCATTTGTTTCCATTTTATTGTGTGTCTTCCATCAAGTGACCCACATTGTTTACAAATGTTTATATCCATAGCAAATTGTCATCATTAGCCGTTTTATTGAAGAACTCTCATATGCATATTTTCTCTATCTAACACACATCAAGACTCAAACACATATCCTATACCTACTTACAAATTTAATTGATTATCCGAATTCGTGGTAAACAATTTTATATGATGTCTGATATTTTTAGAGTCCGACTGAATGCTGAGAAATTTTAAAACGGAGGTAAAACACTTTTTAACTAAGACAATTACATACCCAAGACTCGAACTTGAAATTTTTTATTAAATATGAAAGAATATTTACCATTCCACCATAACTCACAGTGGTTCTTTCTATATGTTCGCGGTGTATATTCCACCATAACTCACAGTGGTTCTTTCTATATGTTCGCGGTGTATATTTGCTTTGTTCTAATTCTTTTAATTTAATTTTTTCCACTTGTTTTTCTTTAGAAAGAAATCTATAGAGGCGTGGGAGGAAGGGCAAGGATCCTGCTAAATTTTAACGAGATATTTTGAGTTAGAGATTAATATTTTGACAGATAATGCTTTACGCGTTACTTTTAGTGAATCTTTTGATATGACTCTTAATTAACCGAGCTTGTAAGTTTCAGATATAAGGAGCTTAAGAAAAAAGCTAAATGTTACGAGTAAAAAAGAGAATACAAACCTATATTACATATTTTTTTAGCAAGATGTGGGAATCCCTTGAACTGCATATATTATGTAGATTTTGGAGAAGATTATAAATGTACTTCTCATAATCAATATATATATATATATATGAGGGAATTAAAAAGCCGATGCGGCACATCTAATGCACATGCAAGGAAATCAATTTATCTGTTTTCTCAGTTTTTGTTTTTTTATTCTTTTTTTTCCTATCTATAAAATGCAGAAATTTAAAGCTGCCTGATTTGTCTCTTTCCTTATTAATTCTATTTATCACCAGTCTCTAGAAATCTGTCCCCATGAATGACCGTTTTCCTCATTATAGATAATCCATTTACAACTCTATCGTTTCTTAGTAAAATCCAAAATATTTGCCAGTAACTCGAAAGTCTCTAACTAAAAGTAACCCAAAAGTCAGTATTAAATAAGTATTCCCTCCCTGGTGTAGTGGTATAAATAATGAAAAAAATTAAAGGAAATCCTGCACTTGACCTTAGCTTCCCCTAATCTTTTTTTTTTTGGTCGAAAAGAATTTTTTTATTTCAATCAAGTGTGATATTTACAAAGCTACCAGTTCATTGGATTCTAGAACTAGCTCTCAAGATTGCTAACTACTTTTTCCTATCTATATACTCAAATATGCATAAACTAACAAAACAGAGTCTAGCTAGGAAAATAATTCAAAGCATCCAAAATGCTGGCCCATTTGGTTTGTTGTTGACCTCGAATATGGAGTTGGAAGACAATTTTCTTGATTCTGAATTTGTAGTCTACTGGTATTTTGAAATCTTCGAGCATTTCTTTCGGGCCATACATAATAGACTGTTGCAACAAAGATGAAGCTCAAGATACCAGCTCTTGGTCTGTTTCCATTGGCCCTTTTTGCAATCTATTTCACTTTATCTTCCCAAGCTTGTGGTTGTCTCATTTCACCCATCCAGTTAAGTAATGCAAGCTAGATGTGTTTAGAGTATGGACAGGTGAAAAATAGACGTGAGAGGGTCTCTACAGTTGAAGTTTGACACAAAACACAAACAGTGGGCACCTGGATTCCCCACTTCTGTAGCCTATCAACTGTTGCTAACCTGCCTTGCACAGCTAACCAAATAATAAAAGTATATCTTGGTATTAAGTGTGGCCCTAATACTAAGCTTTTCCTGTGAGCCTTTGGATATTGGGGCATGAGTGATTTATAGGCTCTCTTGATGCTAAACTTTCCTTTATGACAACAGTTCTGTTGAGCAGTTGCAACATCTTGATCTGGAAACCATTTCCTTACATCAAATATTTTCCTAACCACCCAACAAGCTTGTTTGGGGGTTGGCATAGTAGTACTGTCCATACTCTTTATATAAAATGTGTGTATCCATTTGATCCAAAGGATGTCTTGTTTGGTAGTAAGAGCCCATAACAACTTAGAGATGGCTGCCTTGTTCTACTGACTGAATTCAATGAAGTTGAGTCCCCCTGTAGACTTAGGCATGCACAGGTTATCCCAAGCTCTAAGTGCTTTCCTTGAACTTTCATGATTGCCAGTCCAAAGAAATGTTCTACAGACACTAGTTACCAACTCTATTATCTTCTTTGGGAGAAGGAAGACCTGAGCCCAATAGGTTTGCATTTCAAATAGTACACTCTGAATGAGTTGAGCTCAACCACTGTAAGATAGGAATTTAGTGGACCAACATCTAATCCTTGCAACCATTTTCTCAACAATAGACATACACTGCTGAATGGTTATCTTCCTTGAGGATAGTGGTTAAGGGCATTTCACCAAGTGTAAATTGCATTTCATCCAATATTTGATCTCTAAAGGTAGTGGTGGTGCCAGCAATTTATAAGGAACTTTTCTCCATATTAGCTTTAAGGCTTGAGACCTCAGAAAAATGGTTGAAAGCTTGCAACATTGCTTGAATGGATTCTCTATCCGCTCTTCAACACATTATCAAGTCATCAACAAAGAAAATATGCACTAAGTTCATCTTTACACATTTAGGATGGTACTTGAAATTGAGATTATGTCTGAGCTGCTTCAATGACCTGTTGAGATACTCCATAACAAGAACAAACAGGTATGGGGACATAGGGTCCCCTTGCCTGAGTCGTTTCTTTGCTTGGAATTTAGGAGTTAGGCCACCATTCATCAATATAGAATAATTAATTGTTGTGATACACTCCATGATCAGTATAACAAATTTATCAGGAAACCCATATTCAAGTAGAACCAGTTTCAAGAAACCCCACTATACTGAATCATAAGCCTTCCGAATGTCAATTTTTATCAAACATCTAGTTGACACCCTTTTCTGAGAGTAGCTTTTAACTAGGTCATGGGCAGTGATGACATTGCCAAGTATATTCCTCCCTTCAATGAATGAAAATTGAGAGGGGACAACCAAGTAATCCATTACTAATTTCAATTTTGCAGTCAATAACTTGCCTATTAGCTTGTAGATAGTTGTACAACATGCTATTAGTCTAAACTCCTTCACATATGTGGGGTTTGAGACTTTAGGGACAAGAGTTATAGTTGTACAATTAACTTCTTTTAATAACTTGCCATTATCAAAAAAGTCAAGCACAGCTGTGGTTACCTCTCCTCCCAATAGATCCCAGAATTCCTTGAAAAATTCAGTTGGGAAGCCATATCCTCTCTTGTAACAGGTTGTAGTAGTTGCTGCTTTTGATCATAAGAGAGACAGGTCCCATCCCTGGCAATTCTAATATCTATACATGGCAATTCATTAGCAGCTTGTCCCAGCAGGC
Organism: Lycium barbarum; assembly: GCF_019175385.1. Lineage (NCBI taxonomy): Eukaryota > Viridiplantae > Streptophyta > Magnoliopsida > Solanales > Solanaceae > Lycium > Lycium barbarum. The sequence continues at coordinate 69,481,271 of NC_083348.1, read as the reverse complement.
CCTGAAAGAACTGAGTGAATTCCTGATGGATGAGTTGTGGGTCAGTTAATATGTCACCTTGCTTAATGCAAATAGAAGAAACTCTGTTCCTTGATTGTCTAGCTTTGAGTGAAGCATGGAAATATTTAGAGTTAGAATCACCATGTGCTATCCAAGTAGCCTTGGACTTTTGCCTTAACACCCTCTCATGGATATGGCTCAAATGTTCCGGTTGTATATTCAAGTCTCTTTTCTGCTTGATAAGCTAGGGATTGAACAAGTCAACATCCAGTGCGCTTTGAACAGTGTCAATCTGATTTGGCAAAGACTTAATTTTATGTCCAAAGAAGACATTTCTTTATTCATTTGCTTGGAAGCTTGCTGTATTGCTTGAAGCTTCTTCCAAGTTCTAAACATAGCATGTCCTGTAATCTGTTGGTTCTAGGCCTCTGAGACTGCCTTCTTGAAAGGCTGCTGAGATAGAAGAACATGTAGCATCTTGTATGGCTTGGGTAATAGTTGCTTTTCTACTTCAGTTCTGATAAGTAATGGTGAATGGTCTGAATAGTGTGGACTATGATAGTATGCTTCCAAACTGCTATATGTCATGAACCATATATCATTACCAAATGCCCAATCAATCAGGCTATATATCCTGACCTTTGAGTCTCTCTTGTTACTCCATGAGAATTGGCACCCTTTTTCTATTTAATTGACCTAATCTAGTATCTGAATACAATCCTGAAAGTCTGCAGTTTCACTATGATGCACTACTAATCCATTGATTCTGTCATGTACAGAGAGGATGGTGTTGAAGTCCCCAAGTACAATCTAAGGTTCAGTAATCAGAGAGCTTATCTGCCTAAGATGACTCCAAATTTCTTATCTGCCTGAGATAGTATTCAGCCCATAAACAAAAGTGGCCTTGCAAGTGAACTCACAATTCCTATCCTTAACTGAACAGTGTACCATTTGAGAATTAGCAAACTCACATGAACTTGGACCTGTTAACTCTTCCAAAGAACCCAAATTCTTCCAGTGGTGTCCTGTGAGTAATCAGCATAGATGTCCCAATCATCACCCATATTCATCTTGACTTTGCTTGCTTTCATTTCCTTTACTTTATTCTCAAGACAGCCCAGTAGGACCACTATATTCTTCAACAAGAAGGTTTTCTTCTTCCTTTGCTTAGCCATGGTGAAGTGGTGCACGTTAGTTATCCTCACTTAACATGCGCCTCATCCCTTACTAAGAAATTCCAGCATCTCACATTATTCCCCTCTCTTTTGCTTTCTCCATTTTCATAGTATTTGATTCTACTGTTATTGTTCAATTCTTAGATAGACTTTTCATTTGTCCGTTGAATGCATGGTTGTGTTTAAATATGTTTAAATATAATTATTATTAATGAGATAATTATACTATATGTTTGTTGTTATTGTTATATAAAAATTTATGTGTTATTCAATATCATTGGTTGTTGTGCAATATAGACACTGGTGAAACAATTATGTGTTCGTGATAGAGATAAAAATGAATGTCGCACTAAATGGTGAACTTTTTATTCTTTTGTTAAGCAATACTCTTTTTCTCTGGCTTCTTCTATTGAAATCTCTTTGTTTACCTCGAATTTGGGAAACCAATTAAATTTATTCGCGGGTATAGGATATGTGCTTGGATCTCAATATTATAGGGAAACAAAACGTATGAAGGTTCTATTTCAGAACAATTAATGATTGGGTGTTTGCTGAGGATACGAATATTTGCTAGTAAACATGCAATGCTTGATTGGAGAAATATAAAGTAGATGAAAGCAAGTGATATGAATCGGATGTGATATTTCAAGAGTGTTTGTATATATGCTTTGATGTTACAAGTGTTCTTGAAAATGAATAAGCCAACCCCCTCAAAGGAGGTGGATGAGCTCTATTTATAGTGTTGCCTCTATGGGCCTCATACCATACAAATTGTTAAAATAATAATAATAAGGACAACTCTGAACGGATTTGGTGGGATTAAGTTGGTCGTACGGTCTGACACACGCATGGTTGGTGGTTGACCATGGCAGGACGCTACTGACGTATGGCTCGTGTGCAGCGGCTGTACCGGACCAACGACACGGATATTCGGGGTAATGGCCTCGAGAAACTCGGTGATGAAGGAACCGGACCAAATGGTCATCCCGATCGGTGATGAAAGAACCGGACCAAATGGTCATCCCGATCGGTTCCGGACAGACGTTCCTCCGGTTCAGAGTGAAAGTCTTCATGTATGTTCTTGCTCCCTTCTTCCTTCGGTTTCTCGTTCCACCGGTTTGACTCATATCCGGTTTTTACCGTATACAGATAACCCCCACACTTCCCGGATCACCGATCTATCGGAGTAACGGGAAGCGGATAAACCACGAAACTGGTGACTCCGTTGGCTCGTTGTTATCTTCTTAATTTGGCGGGAACGATTGCGTCACGTTCCCCTTTTATCGGCCACGTGTCTTATCTCGAATGGCCGGTTCTGACAACCACCGCACGCACGTCGCTTCGATTCGTTTTTATTAATTACGGGGGACACGTGGCATCCTCCGGTTTGCTGGGGAACCGTAACCGTCACAGTCCCACGCCTATATAAAGCTCTTTTCCCCTTCATTCTAACACTTTCACGATCCATTTCTTCTTCATTTCACTCTTCGCTGCATTTCCTCATTTTCACCATATTTAGTAGTCTTCTACAACCAATCTGTCGTTGATTTATTGCATACACTACGTGAAAAAGAGGGCAACTTTGTTACCATTTCTGCTAACTGTTCTCATTTGAGTGTTGTTTTGCACTTTGTTATTTCTCGAATCACCAGTTCCCCCAATCTTCTTGAACTTTTCTTCTGAGTCCTTTTCCTTTCATATCTTCAAAAATGTCTAAAACCACTTCCCATGATGTTCCATCGGTTTCATCTCCGGGTTCCGAGCCTGCATCTCCGGCCAAAACAAAAAGCACTTTTGAGCCCACGGCCTCGGATATTATACCGGCCAAGCCCAACTTCAACAAAGATCTCGAGGTTAAAAAACCTTCCTTGGTATCTGATAGGGGATTTGATGTGAGGCGATACCCCTCATCCATTACTGAGGAGAGGCTAGACATAGTCCGGGCCGACTGCGGGTGGGACACCCGTCCGGTTCGGGTTTTTGCCCCCGGACCAGATGAACCTGTTGCTGACCACCGGGAAGGGTTTCTGTACGTGTACACTTATCCTTTCACTCTCAAACTCGACCCACCAGTGGATCCGGTCATTCTCGACATGTGCCGGACTTACGGCGTGACGTTGGCTCAGATCGACCCGATTGTTTGGAGGGTCGTAGAGTGTATCCGGTTGTTGGCCAACAACGCCGAGAAGGAGTTCACCATGGCCCATCTGATACGCTTATACTCCCCGAGGGTGTTTCGGGGTGGCGTAATAAAACTGGCTAAGCGCAGCCGGAACCCCTTCTTCTAAGAAATAGATGAAGACAGAGATAGGGGTTGGCTGGAGCGGTATGTCCTGGTGAAGACCGAGGACATTATTCCGGCCGGTCACATGCCCTACCAGGAGAAATGGAACAACAAACGTAAGTTTTGAATTTTTAAGTGATTGCTTTTGCATGTTTCGTCAAATTCCAGTCTCACTTTCTCACCGTTTTCCTTATTTTTGTCAGCCAATTGATACATGCCTCCGGTCGTTCGTAATCTGAACGAATGGGTTACGACCCTCCTCAGCCAATATGACCATGACAACCGGACGTGGGCCCACTTATCACGCGGCCGATGGGTTGCCCAGAACCACGATACCACTTCGCTTCTACCCATATTCGCTACGTCTTCTGCTATCCGTACTCATTGTATCTTTAATTTTTCAGGTTTGCCTAAGGGCTCGGTAGCCCCCAGATCGGAGTCGACAGCCGAACCCATAACATCGGTATCCGAGTTTGATACGGCAGGTGCATCTCGTGCCCTTGCTGCTGCTACAGTTGCCAAAAGAAAAAGGCCCTCGGACAAAGGGCAACAGTCGAAGAAGAAAAGGGCGAGAAGCGTTACTCGGCCCTTATGGGATGAAACAGAGCCCGACATTAGAGTTCGGAGAGTCAATGCCGTACCTTCCGTGGCCTCGATACCGGAGGAGTCTGTCGTAGTTGCACCTTTTCCTTCAGTCGGTGAAGGAATTTTAGTTCCGGCTTCTCACACAGGTGCGGAAGAAATCCTTTCTCCAGCTCCTTTACGGTCGATTGACTTCGTCGACATTTCAGGTGAAACCTCCTCCGAAGAGCTTCCCCTTCAAAGGACAAGAAGGCCCGGAGAGGCGGCCGTTGCTGGAACCGGCCAAAAGGCTGAGCCGGTCCCGGAAGTCGAAGTCCCTACTGATATTCATCAGGCTCTCGAGCACGAGTCTGCTACTACCACGGGGCCTCCGAGCTTTGCTGAAGATACTGGTGCTGTTCCATGTTCTTCGACTCCGAGGCCTGACGAATTTGAGGATATGTTCTCGGGGACTCCTCTCGCTACCGGCGAAGCCGCAGGATTCAGACATCTTACGATCCCTCGGGCCACGAGGTCTGCCAACCGGACCTCCGAATCTGGGACCAGGGATGGCTTGGTGCCCATCTTTCCGGCCCCAAGCGTGGAGCCGAGGAGAACAAGATCGGCTGTGGTTACTGTCCCCGATGACTGCAGCGTTCTTTCCCGTCCGGTAGGTGTGGCCAGTTACTTGAGGCCTCTTTTTTCGGACTCGGATAAGCGAAAGATGACCGGGGTCACTTGGCAGTGCCTTATCAACGAGAGTATGCACGCGGCCAACCGGGTAAGATTCTTGGTCGTCTTTGTATAACTTTGCTGGTAGCCTTAACCTTGCCTCGTTCACTTTTGCCGATAACATTGAACTTACTTCATTTTGCAGAGTGTGGTGCTCGCCAACGAAGCCTTCATCCGTGCCCAACAAGATATGGACGATCTTAAGGGCCAATTGGACGTCCAGGGCCGAGAAACGGAGAAGTATGTGCATCTTCTTCGGGAGAAGGAGGAGGAGCTGAGTCGAGTTGTTGCTCTCTCCCATCTTCAGCCTGAGCTTGACGTAGCAAAGGCCGAGAACCGCCGGCTGAGGAGTGAACTGGTCGCCATGAATGAATACAATCAGAGCCTCGAAGCTGAGAAGATCGACCTTAACTGGGATAATGTTCAAATTTCCTCGAGGCTGGGTGAGTTAGAGACCTCTTTCTCCCAGCTCCGGGAGGAGCTAGATGTGGTGAAGTTGGATGCTTCTAGTTTGGCCGAGAGGAATCGACTTCTTGAATCTGAGAGTGCCCGGTATCAGGAACGTGCTAGGGTGTTCGAAGAGAAAGCGGAGAAAAGGTCTCGGATGTGCGATGACCTGAAGAACCAACTCAAGGAATCGGCCGATGCAAATGACACCCTCAAGGCCGAGCTTCAATCAGCCATTCAACTGCAGAATGTTCTTGGGGAGGCTCGGAATGCTCTCGAGGCAAAGCTAGCCCAGGCCGAGGCCGAATTGGATGAAGCTCAGAGAAGCGTGGAGGCCGCCGAGGCTCAAGTTATCATTGTTGCTCAGTACGAGAAATGGAAATCTTGGAGGATCACTCTTGAGCAAGCCGAGCATGTCTTTTATGATCTTCCGGCCCTTATTGCCGAGGCCAAGAGGATCGAGGGAGAGGCTAAGGATGCCCTTGGTTCTGACTTTGATGATTCCGAGCGGACGGTGTCCGAGCATTCCGGCTCCAGCCATTCCGGGTAGTTTAGGGCCTGTATTTGTCTTTTATCTCTTCATTTTTTGCCTTTGTAGGACTTTTGTTTTTTATGTAAAAATATCCCTTGTATAAATGAAAATTGCATCTTTCTTGTTTCTTCGTTTTGAATGTTTGCTATTATTTTTGCCATGATCGTTGGTCCGTTTTAGGACAAGTCAACTCATAGTCGTTAATTCACCGTGCCCGTAGGACTTATTCGATGCTTCATAAGTTCAGACGTCTCCGAATTACGATAGGCATTTCCTTTAGGGTCGGTAGTTTTTCAGCCTTGGCTAAATTTTTGACGTAGCAGTCCCCGTTTGGGGGAGTTCATCAAATTTTGGCTCGGATCATTGTGACCTTGTTGCCTTTGTCGAATTTCAGGCACAGTACTCGGTATAGAGTATGTGAATGAGGCAGTGTCGGAATACGGCAGTTATCATCGGGGCAAAGTCCTTTTAACAGAAAGACACCCGAGATTTTTGCTATCCAAACTTTTGATAACTTTGTATTTGCAAAATGTTTGTACATATGAGAATTTTAATTCCTTCTACCTTTGCCGTAGCAAATATACAATGGGACACGATTCATTATGATCATTTGGTTCTTACATCGAAGGCTATGGCGGGTGGCCGGGCTTTAGTTTTGCCGTAGAAAATGCTAAATGGGACACGATTCATTATGATCGTTTGGTCCTTACATCGAAGGCTATGGCCGATGGCCGGGCCTTAGTTTTGCCGTAGCAAATGCTAAATGGGAGACGATTCATTATGATCGTTTGGTCCTTACATTGAAGGCTATGGCCAATGGCCGATGGCCGGGCCTTAGTTTTGCCATAGCAAGTGTTGAGCTTCTCCGTCTTCTCTGACCGGGGTCGCCTTTGATGCGGGCATAGTATTCCCCTAGCACTTATTCCAGCTGCAACGTCGGATGAGTGCTATTAAGTCCCCAAACGGAGGATGTGACCTCGGATTTTCGGGCGCTGGTCTTTTATCTTTGTCGAGTAACACGTTGTACTTGTTGCCTCATTAAAAACCTTGTCGGAAAACCCATTTTGGGACAAAACCGTACTAAGGAAAAGAGTGCAACACGTGTTTTCAGCCCTAAATTCTAATTTTATCCTGTTCTTGACTCCCTGCAAAAGAGAAAGGTTAATAAGAGAATACGGGGAGGCCATACCTTAGCAGTATTATCTTTTCAGATGAGCCACATTCCAGTTATTACACAGACGTTGCCCGTCCAGGGACTCCAAATGGTACGATCCTTTGCCCGTTATACCGGTTACCTTATACGGGCCTTCCCAGTTCAGACCCAAATTTCCCTCGTTGGGATTCTTGGTATGCAAGGTAACTTTTCGAGTCACCAAGTCCCCGGCTTGGAAATGTCGAAAGTTGGCTCTTCGATTGTAGTATCTTTCCATTCTCTGTTTTTGGGCCGCTATGCGGATCAATGCGTTTTCGCGTAGTTCATCTGTGAGGTCGAGCTTTACGGCCATGGCCTCCTCGTTTGATTCCTCGGTGGTATACCTGAACCGGAGGGTCGGTTCGCCAACCTCCACGGGGATAAGGGCTTCGGCCCCATAAACTAATGAGAATGGGGTTTCCCCCGTGCTCGATTTGGATGTTATTCTGTAAGCCCACAGCACCTCCGGCAATATTTCTCTCCAATGGTGCTTTGATGCTTCAAGTCTTTTCCTCAGATTTTGGATTATCGTCTTGTTCGTGGATTCTGCATGTCTGTTTGCACACGGGTGATACGGGGTTGACACGATTTTCTTGATCTTCAATCCCTTGAGAAAATTGTTGACCTTGCCACCCACGAATTGAGGACCATTATCACAAGTTATCTCGGCGGGGATGCCGAAACGGCAGATGATATGATCCCATATGAAGTCGATGACTTCCTTCTATCTGATTTTTTCAAAGGCCTGCGCTTCAACCCACTTAGAAAAATAGTCAGTCATAAACAAAATGAAACGGGCCTTACTTGGTGCCCAGGGTAACGGACCCACAATGTCCATTCCCCACTTCATGAAAGGCCAAGGTGAGACCACCGAATGCAGCAACTCCCCGGGCTGGTGAATCATCGGAGCATGCGTCTGACACCCGTCACATTTTCGGACAAAACCTTTCGAGTCTTAGTCCATCCGGTTCCAGTAATAACCGGCCCTGATCATCTTTCGAACCAGAGCTTCTGCACCGGAGTGGTTGCTACAGGTTCCTTCGTGTACCTCTCTCATCACGTATTCCGTTTCACCGGGACCCAAACACTTAGCCAGGGGACCGAGGAAAGAGCGTCGATACAATTGGCCGTCCACCAAGCAAAAACGGGCAGCCTTGGTCCGTAGTGACCGTGATTCTTTCGGGTCATTTGGGAGCTTGCCATCACGCAAGTAGTCAATGTACTGGTTGCGCCAATCCCAAGTTAAGCCCATTGTGTATATTTCGGCGTGTCCGTTTTCTATGTCCGTGTTCGATAGGTGTACCGTTACCCTGGGGTTGACTTCCTCCCCTTCGATCGAGGACCCCAAATTTGCCAATGCATCGGCCTCGCTGTTCTGCTCCCTCGGTATGTGCTGCATGGTCCACTCTTTAAATCGATGAAGCACCACTTGGGTTTTTTCGAGGTACCTTTGCATCCGCTCGTCCTTGACTTCGAATACGCCGTTCACTTGGTTTGCGACCAAAAGCGAATCGCACTTTGCCTTGATCATTTCGGCTCCCATACTTCGAGCCAATTCCAAACCTGCCATCATAGCCTCATAGCCTCATACTTGGCTTCATTGTTAGTCAATTTAGTAGTTCTAATGGACTGTCGAATGACATCCCCAGCCGGGGTCCTAAGGACAAACCCTAGTCCTGAACCTTTAAGGTTCGAGGCCCCATCCATGTGTAGAGACCAAATGCCCATGGCCTTTCCCGAGGTCTGCAGAAGTTCTCTTTCGACCTCGGGGACCATAGCCGGGGCAAAATCTGCCACAAAATCGGCCAAGACTTAGGATTTGATGGCCGTTCGAGGTCTATATTTGATATCGTAACCGCTAATGTCACGACCCAGCCCCGTGGGCCGCGACTGGTGCCCTACTTGGACACCCAGACAGACAAACAAATCAAATCGTCATATTATAGATTTTCTCAGATTTCATATTAATCATTTTTGAACAGATTTGAAGTCAAATATTATCTTAAGCGGTCGCGCAAGCAGAGATATCATATCAAAGTCAAAGGGGTGGCGGAATACACATCGCCGAATATAAGCACATATACAAATATATGGGCCACCATGGCCGTCATGACAGACAGGACCGCATTAAGACACAAATCATGAACAAAACGAGCACACATAGGACCCACGACCCACATATATGACTACAGGCCTCTGCAAATCAAAATGAAAACATATGACGGGACAGGGCCCCGCCGTACCCCAAATAGTCAAATGTACAGAAGCATATACATAGCAAAAGACATATATACCAAAATGTGGGCTCCGGATCAAAGGGAGCACTCTGAAACAGCAGAATGTGGGGCCTACACTGGCGGATCACCAATATCCGTACCTGCGGGCATGAAACGCAACCCCCCCCCCCCCCCCCGAGGAAAGGGGGGTCAGTACGAAAGATGTACTGAGTATGTAAAGCATAGAGTACAGAAATCCAAACCATAACTGAAATAAATAGTACAGAAGGGGGATATCGAATCAGTATGTCACAATCTGTACTGGGAACATATGTATATATAATGCAAATGAAAATCATGCATAAGGCTCAGGATCGTGGTCACCACTCCGACACTGGTGCCACACACAACATACTTCAGAAGGTTTCAAATCTCCGTACAAACCCCGAACATAACATATCATCACAACATATCATATCGCCAAAACGTATCATAAGCCATATCACAGCATAACTCCAGGAACGGTACCCGGCCCTATGGCGAGGTCTCGGGAACCGTAACACATCATACTGCCGAATGTATCAAAATGCGCACGATCACAAAGCCGGCCCGGGAACCGGCGAACGATATCATAATAATAGGCACGAGCAGAGTAGTGCGGAAACTAATGCAATTTTCATATCAAAACATTTATGAAACTTGATATAATCATATGACAACCGGTTGGGTAAACTAGTCTGAACAACTGATCAATACGGAGTTTATCTCACAAAAATACTTTTGAAATCGTATTTATAGTTCAAAATATAAGTCAGAATATCATGGAACAATTAAAACATTGTTCTATAATAGCCAAAGTCATAAGCAAAAGTCTCTTTCCGATATCATACAAAGATAAGCCTATTAGGGCAAACGAAGGAGTTTCGGAGTTAGTGGGCCCACCTCGGGTCAAGTCGAGGCGGCGTATGTGATTTACGAACATTAGACCCTATGAAGTCACCTATGAAAGTTTCAAGGGGATTCGGTTACGTTTATGTCAATTATGGATATTTGAACATTTCTTTCCAACAAAACAAAGGTTCTAATTCAATTCTGCTGAATGAAATAGTACCAAAAGTAAACTCAGATTTCTACGAACGGAATAATCCCCGAGGCTTAAATCCAAACCTAGTACATCTAGGACATGCCAAAAGAAGGAAAAGGATAACTTTACATACCTTACTTGCGTCTTACGCTCGCCCAAACTCAATCCCCGTTTCGTCCAAAATCTACAATTGGTCATTGTTACCAAACGTAAGTTATAAGCTTTTAGAATTCTAATCTTAAACTCATATTGTCTACCGAAATTTCGGCAGTATTTCCCCTATAAATTCAACGTCCCCGAGAGTTAACTCGGCCATAATATATCAACAACAACAACCCAACAATACCAACAACATCAACAATCATCACAAAACGCACTATAACATAATTAGTCCTCTTTCTACATAAGGCGACAACTTCCATTCCATCTTCACAATATCAAGCTAATATCAACATTCTCACATTCATTTACTAATTCAAGGTTATTCAAACATAATTCAATAACATTCCAAACAATACCCAAGGATTCAAACAATTCCGCCAATTCCATATTCTATCCGAAACTTCAACAAATGCAACAACACTACCAACTCGCATTGTTTTCTTCCAAATTCATTAACAACAACCATGATTCACATTTAGAATCTTACTTTCACAATTATATAAAAATCATATAAAAATCACATAATTTCCCATAACAACATACAACCAATTTCAATGCTAACTCAAATCATTAAACCTTTATTTACGTCATACATACCATAACAACGCAACTAACCAACTAAATGAACTTCACTTCACCCTCCCTTCATCACACAATGGCTCACGGCCATGCTCCACCACACACACACACACACGGCTTCACACACACACATCACAACTCCATAATTCTCATCCAATTTTCATCATCATAACATATATACTTATTCCATAACACCAAAGAATAGAAATCTTACCTTTTCCTTCAAACTTCAATATTGCCGCAAACGTTGCTCTCTCGCTAAACCAATTATATCACGTCGGAGAGCGTCCTGAGCTTAACAAGGATTCAAAAGGAGCAAGATTTTAGGATCAAAGCTAAAGGAACTAGATTTTTTTTTTTTTGGGAAAGGGGTTCGGCCGAATGGCCTTATCTCTCACTCTCTCTTGTTTGATTTTCTTGAATGTTCTAAATAGTGATAATGATGCAAATATATTGGTCCCTTTTTAATTAATAGTCACATGGAATAATTTCCATGGACTTGGGCTATTCCTTATGGGCCATGGCCGGCCACCCTATGCCATTTGGGCCTCATTTTTCTTTTATTTTTTTTGAGCCCAATTCATTAGAAATCTTATTTTGTAATTCCCGAAACTAATTTCCAAATTCCAATTTTGCCCTTGGCCTTCCTCCGTACTTCTGCATCAATATTTTTCATAATTATCACACATATGTTAAATAAAATAAAAACATAGCCTTGTTTCCTACAAGTCAAGATTATTCCAAACATTCCAAGTGTGCAAAAAATGCGGGATATAACATTCTCCCCCCCCCCCCCCCCCCCCCCCTTTAGAACATTCGTCCTCGAATGTTAAATTAGTCTTATAGGGTCTTATAAGCATGGCGGGGGAGTTTCTCTTTATGAATAACACACATAAATCATTTATCAGTCAATATAACAAACTTAAAAGTTTAGATTACCTGTAGCCGTAGGAAACAAGTGGGGATACTTCTTCTTCATCTCATCCTCCGCCTCCCAGGTCATTTCTTCCCGGTTGTTGTTCCGCCACAGGACTTTAATAGAAGGCACTTCTCTGGTGCGTAATCTTCTTACCTGCCGATCCAGAATAGCTATAGGATGTTCTTCATAAGACAGGTCCTCCGTTACCTGCATATCATTTACTGGGAATATTCTGGAAGGGTCACCAACATATTTTCGGAGCATGGATACATGAAATACTGGGTGCACTACATCCAGGTCGGATGGTAAGTCTAGCTCATAGGCGACCTCGCCTATCTTCCGAATAATCTGATACGGCCCGATGTATCGCGGGCTAAGCTTACCCTTTTTACCGAATCTCATAACACCCTTCATAGGCGACACCTTCAGAAATACCCAGTCACCAATCTGGAACTCTAACGGTCGACGTCGCTTATCTGCATATGATTTCTGTCGACTCTGGGCAGCCAATAATCGTTCTCGAATAAGTTTCACCTTATCAACTGCTTCCTGGATCATATCTGGCCCAATTAATTTAGTTTCGCCCACATCAAACCAACCAACCGGAGATCGGCACTTTCTACCATATAGGGTTTCGTACGGTGCCATCTGGATGCTGGAATGATAACTATTATTATATGCAAACTCAATAAGCGACAAATGATCATCCCAGCTGCCTCTGAAATCAATAACACAGGCCCGCAACATATCTTCTAGCATCTGAATAGTGCGTTCGGCCTGTCCATCGGACTGAGGATGAAATGTTGTGCTAAGACTCACCTGAGTCCCCAATCCTTCCTGGAACGACCTCCAGAAGTTAGCTGTAAACTGGGCACCTCTGTCGGTTATAATAGATACAGGAACTCCGTGAAGTCTTACTATTTCTTTAATATACAATCTAGCATAGTCCTTAGCCGAATAAGTGGTCCTGACCGGCAGAAAATGGGCTGATTTCGTCAATCTATCCACAATAACCCAAATAGAATCATACCTGCGTGGAGTGCGCGGCAACCCAACAACGAAATCCATATTAATCATCTCCCATTTCCAAGATGGAATTTCCATTTCCTGTAATAATCCGTCGGGCTTTTGATGCTCAATCTTGACTTGCTGACAGTTTGGGCACTGGCCAACGAACTCTGCAATATCTCTTTTCATGCCGTCCCACCACTATAAACATTTACGGTCATGGTACATTTTGGTGGAACCAGGATGAACAGAATACCGAGCATTATGCGCTTCACCCATAATTTGCCGTCGTAGCCCTGCAACGTCCGGTACACATAATTTGCCTCCACATAATAGTACCCCTTCAGGCGAAATTTCAAACTGAGTCTTTTCTTTATTAAGGGCCATATTTCTGTACTGTACCAGAACAGGATCCTCGAACTGACGTTGCTTTACCTCTTCCATGATTGATGATTCAGCAATCTCTCGAACAGAAACCCCAGTATCTCCAAAATCTGCCAAACGGACTCTGAGGTTGGCTAACTGATGAATTTCACGAATCAATTCTTTCTTATCAGGCTGTACATCAGTCAAACTACCCATGGACTTGCGGCTAAGTGCGTCAGCTACCACATTGGCTTTCCCAGGATGATACAGAATATCGACGTCATAATCTTTCAATAATTCAAGCCATCTTCTCTGCCGCAAATTTAGCTCCTTCTGCTTAAAAATATACTGGAGACTCTTATGGTCCGTATAAATATCAACGTGGACCCCATATAAGTAATGCCGCCAAATCTTCAAAGCATGAATGACCGCGGCTAATTCCAGATCATGAGTGGAACCATGAAACCCAGAAATTTACTGGACCTTACTCTGAAGGCACATTTTTCCGGGTTGAGCTTCATGTTGTATTTGCGGAGCACATCAAAGGTTTCCTGCAAATGCTTTAAATGGTCCTCTGTTTCCAGGGACTTAACAACCATATCGTCAACATAAAATTCTATCGTTTTCCCTATTTATTCTTCGAACATTCCATTAACTAGGCGTTGGTAAGTTGCACCGGCATTTTTTAGTCCGAAAGGCATGATATTATAATAGTAAGTCCCATATCGGGTGATGAAGGATGTTTTCTCTTGATCATCCGGGTGCATCCGAATTTGGTTATACCTGGAGTAAGCATCGAGAAAACTTAACATCTCATGTCCGGCCGTCGCATCGATCATTCTGTCGATGTGAGGCAATGGAAATGAGTCCTTCGGGCATGCCTTGTTTACATCCTTATAATCGACACACATGCGAAATTTATTACCTTTTTTGGGCACTACCACCACGTTAGCAAGCCAATCCGGGTACTTCACCTCTCGGATAGAACCTATTTTTAAAAGTTTTGTTACCTCGTCCTTCACGAAGGCGTGTTTTGCCTCCGCCATGGGCCTTCTTTTTTGCTTCACCGGGGAAAACTTCCCGTCCAGCTGAGCTTGTGAGTTGCTATTTCCGGTGATATACCTGTCATATCTATATGCGACCATGCAAAGAAATCGGCGTTAGCTCGAAGAAACTCAATTAATTTGCGTCTGAGCTCCGGGGTGAGCCCCGTGACCAGGAATACCTTTCTGTCCGGTAGGTACTCGAACATGATGATCTGCTCCAGCTCCTCTATGGTTGACTTGGTTGCATCCAAGTCATCTGGCATGACGAATGATCTGGGTACCTCGAAATCATCCTCTTCATGCACTGGATCCGACCCGGTATACTTTGATTGCTATTGGGGGATCTCCCCTCCGATTACATCCTTTTCCTCCTGAGCCGGCTCTTTGGGATGAGGCGCCGCTTCCTCTACTGCGAACATTTCCCTTGCTGCGGGCTGCTCATCTCGGATGGTTTTCACCCCCTCCGGGGTGGGGAATTTCAGCAACTGATGCAGTGTTGAGGGCACCGACCTCATGCTATGTATCTAGGGTCTGCCCAATAGTGCATTATATTTCATGTCCCCTTCGATCACATAGAACACCGTTTATTGAATGGTGCCATCCACGTTCACGGGCAATGAGATCTCCCCCTTCGTGGTTTCGCTCGCCATATTGAACCCGCTGAGTACCCGGGCCACCGGTACGATCCGATCGAGCAGTCCTAGCTGTTCGACCACTCTCCATTGGATGATGTTGGCCGAGCTACCTGGGTCAACCAAAATACGTTTAACCTTAGTTTTAAAGATAAGTACAGAAATTACCAATGCATCATTGTGCGGTTGAATGATGCCTTCTGCGTCTTCGTCATTGAAGAAGATAGAGCCCCGAGTTGAGTGATCTCGGATGCGCTTTTCACGAACAATAGAAACCTTTGTCCGTTTCATTACCGGCCCCGAGGGGCGTCAATACCCCAAACTATCATGTTGATTGTATGCTGGGGTTCGACCGGCTCGGCCCTTCGATGAGCTTCTCTTTCCTTGTAATGATTCTTGGCTCGCTCGCTCAGCAGATCTCGGAGATGACCGTTTTTCTATAACCGAGCTACCTCTTCTCTCAACTGGCGACAATCCTCGGTTCTTTGGCCATGGGTTCCGTGATATTCACACACCATGCTCGGATCCCGTTGGCCCGGATCTGACCTTAGCGGTTTCGACCATCTTACATCCGGGACGCGGCCGATGGCCGAGACGAGGCCCGAAGTACTAAAGTTGAAGTTGTACTCCGAAATCTCTGGTGGACCCTCATTACCGGCAGAACTTCCGGTATCGCTCCTGAACGAGAGCCCCCGGCTGTTTGACGGGCGTTCGACCCGCTTGCTACCCCGACCTGAGAAACAGATCGGGCTCTCCCTTGACTTTTCCGACCTAAAATTTTGTCTCTCCGAATGGGAGAATGGCCGAAACCTTTCCCTCGATGATTCGGCCTTCGCTTCATAACCCTTCCTTGGTTTTTCAAAACTTCTATCCATTTTTACCGGGACCGGGGGGAGCTCGAACTGATCATCCTCCACCCGAATCTTTGATTCATACCAATTATGGACATCGGCCCATGTCACAGCTTCGTATTCCAGCAAATTTTCTTTTAATTTGAACGAAGCAGTTGAACTTAGCACGTTGAGCCCCTTTGTGAAAGCTTGCGCGGCCCATTCTTCTGGAACCGGGGGTAGTTCCATCCGTTCCCTCTGGAACCGGTTAACGAACTCACACAGTAACTCATCGTCCCTTTGGGTTATTCGGAAGATATCGGCCTTGCGGGCCTGCACCTTTTTGGCACCGACATGAGCCTTTACGAAGGCATCAGCGAGCATTTCGAAAGAAGTGATCGAATGCTCGGGTAGGTGGTCATACCACGTCAACGCTCCCTTTGACAGAGTCTCCCCAAATGTTTTCAACAATACTGACTCAATCTCATCTTCCTCCATATCATTGCCTTTTATGGCACAGGTGTATGAGGTCACGTGCTCGTGCGGGTCCGTTGTGTAGTCATATTTCTGTATATCGGGATTTTGAACCTCTTTGGGATCAGTTTCGGGGCCGTGCTCGGAGGAAAAGGCCTTTGGATGTACCTTTTCAAATTCGGCCCCTTTAGTAAAGGCGGAGCCCCCGGGATCTGATCCACCTGAGAGTTGTATGTCTCGACCCTCTTTTCGGTTGAGTCTACCCGTTTCACCAAAGTTTCGAGCATCTTTAGAACCTCGGTAGAAGAACCGGCTCCGGAGTCGTCTCTCTCAACCATTCGTGCCTCGTTTCTTCTGGTTTGGGCAACACCCTTTGCCTTTTCCGGCTCTGCTTCACCTTTTCCGCTCTGCAACCGGGCAATTGCGATTCCTTGCTCGGCGATTGCCGCTCTTTGTTCCTGTAACATTTCGAAAATTAAACGTAAGTTAACATTGTCGTTTGGTGCATCCGGTTCTCTCCGGCCCTGGGTCCGGGACAATGTAACAGAATTGTGAGTATTTAGAGGATCAGTGGCCGGTAGGGCGGCATTCTCCTGGTCCACGGTATTTTGCCGGTTAAGTCCCTCCCTCGAATCGACGAGGTTCGGGTCAGCGGGATTTGGCAATCCTCGTAGTCCGCTGCCTTCATTTTCCGCCACAATCTTGGTGTTGTTGACATGGCCGGATTGTTCGATGTCGGCCATTTAGTCCGTTTTTGCAGAGACGGGCAGGAGATGTTTTTGATTTTGATGAATATGATAGAAATCAAGACCAAAGACCACTATTATCCTAGCCCCACGGTGGGCGCCAAACTGTTTACCCCGAATTTGGGAAACCAATTAAATTTGTTCGCGGGTATAGGATATGTGTTTGGATCTCAATATTATAGGGAAATAAAACTTATGAAGGTTCTATTTCAGAACAATTAATGATTGGTTGTTTGCTGAGGATACGAATATTTGCTAGTAAACACGCAATGCTTGATTGGAGAAATATATAGTAGATGAAAGCAAGTGATATGAATCGGATGTGATATTTCAAGAGTGTTTGTATATATGCTTTGATGTTACAAGTGTTCTTGAAAATGAATAAGCCAACCCTCTCAAAGGAGGTGGATGAGTTCTATTTATAGTGTTGCCTCTATGGGCCTCATACCATACAAATTGTTAAAATAATAATAATAAGGACAACTCTGAACGGATTTGGTGGGATTAGGTTGGCCGTACGGTCTGACACACGCATGGTTGGTGGTTGACCATGGCAGGACGCTACTGACGTATGGCTCGTGTGCAACGGCTGTACCGGACCAACGACACGGATATTCGGGGTAACGGCCTCGAGCAACTCAGTGATGAAGGAACCAGACCAAATGGTCATCCCGATCGGTTCCGAACAGGCGTTCCTCCGGTTCAGAGTGAAAGTCTTCATGTATGTTCTTGCTCCCTTCTTCCTTCGGTTTCTCGTTCCACCGGTTTGACTCATATCCGGTTTTTACCGTATACACTCTTAAATTACTTTATCTGTTTCATTATCTAATATGAATTTTTATGTTTTTGAGCAGGTACCAACAAAACTCGCCTAAGACCAACATTGTTCATAAGTTCGACTGAATTTGAAAGTTTTTAAAGGACTCACTTAGCTACGTTATGTGTTTATCTTTTTCCTACTTCTTTTTAATTTTTGTTTTTAAATTTTGTGATTTCATGTCCAACAATTAAATCCACGGACCAACTAACATCAGTAATGCATGACACATTTAAGTTGCAATACTTTTTATATACCGCATGTACTTAATATGTTGTAAGTTTGAATTTGAGAAGGTAAAAAGTGCTAAATACTTTGCATAACAAATCTATTTGTTTGGATTTTTTTTCTTTTAAATTTTTGTTATCTTTTCATTTTTCATTGTGTGGTAAAACATGGCTTTTCTTAGCGCTCTGAATTTTTCATTTATGTAGACAAGATATTGATGTCACATAAAGTCCCTGAATTCGATAGCCACACAACATCATAAGCTGGTTACAAGGTAATTTGACTATACTTTCAAGAACGATGGACAGAAGTGTGTGACAAAATCAGTGTTTTAAAAGGCGTTTTCGGGGCGAGCCCTGGGGCGGGGCGTACCAAAAATGCCTCGGGGCGATGGGTCGGGGCGAAAGTCTTCAAAGGCGTACGTCCGGGCGTTTGGGGCGAGTTTTTTTTGTTGGAGCGTGTTGGGGCGTAAGCCCAGAAAACTTCTTCAAACTAAAACGAAATTTGTTAAATAAGTCCTTAATATAATGCCCAAATTCTCAAAAGTCAACATATAATTACTCAAATGTTTTAAAAAGGAACTGAAACATTAAATTTAAAAGTCAAGACCTTTTTTTATTGCTAGAATGCCTAATGTATATTCTTTTCCAATTATTTATTTTGTCTTCTACTATCTCAAAAAAATAACAAGCAATCACTTGTACTTGTAAGTAGCATATAATAGATTGTTCTAATTAGTTTTTCTTGTGAGGGTGGAGCATATATATATATATATATATATATATATATATATATATATATATATATATATATATATATATATATATATCACTTATTTATAGTTTTCTTCAATTTTTTACGCTATTTCACCTATTTAAAAGTATTTATTATAATTATATCATTTTATAAAATACTAAAAATTAAAACCCCATGGGGCTTACGCCCCGTGCCTCAGGGCTTACGCCTCACTGAGGCAGACGTAAAACGCCCCGCCTTATGCCCTCACCTTTTAAAACACTGGACAAAATGTATTGTCAGCGAGTGACTTTTTGAAAGTTTTTATTTAGGCTTTTTGTTGTGGTGCCATTTGTTTTATTTTTACTTCTTTTTCTAAATAAAAAATAGATGTGATGGTTTAACTAGACTTTTTGGTTTTTGGATAGTTAAGTTTTACGACTTAGCTTTTGATTTTTTTTTAAATAATTTATATCAGAAATTTACTAGTTTCTTAAATAAGAAACATTCACCAATTACAAGAATTCACTTATATATATTGTATAAATTCAAAATCTCAGCCTAACTGTTTATTTTTAAGAAATAAGCCGTCCTTTTCTTCTTCTTTTTTTTTTTTTTTGAGCAAAATAAGCCTTCCTTTTTCACTGAGCTTATTTCTGCACTATAATTTTGCACCTTTATTTACGTGTTTATTTTCCTAAATTTGTTTCGTTATTGTTTTGAGAGGTAAGAAAAGGAAGAAAAGATGGTTACGTTATTTGAAAAAGATTCTTGTTAGTGTTGAATTTTCACGAAAAGAAATGATGTAGGTCTTGTACAAAATCATTACTCTTCCCATAAACGGCCTTATTATCATTCACGTCTCTTACAATAATGACTTGTCTTTTGCTAAACTTGTGGTATAATGATCTAAAGTAAGAACATCATAACATTACATTATTTTAACGAACTTCGTACACATTGTCATCTAACAAAATATTAATTTCACATATTTTCACAGATTTTAACACATTTTCAAAGAAATACCATCTATGTCTGTCGGCAGGCTTTATGGGTAGACTTATAGTATCTCTAATTAGAAAGTAAATCTCATCTATAATAATAAAAAGCAGAGTTCAATTTTTCTTATTTAGGGCAATTGCTAAAAGTTTTTTCACCTTTTTTCTTAGTTCTATTTGCAAGTAATAATTTATGAGTTATTTATTTGTATATGCAAAATACTTTTGGAGTGAGCAACCTATGTGACCTTTTCTGGAAAACCACATTCGGATACGTGAATGGCAAAGGCCGTTGATTAGATTTAGTTCTAAAAAATATCATGCCAAATGTTCGATTTTAATTAGTAGTTGTCATTATCATAACGTTTGATTTTAATTTTATTACAGTTTCTTTCACCTTCAGAATATGGTTAACAGCTTTCTTGTAGCAGGGTTTTCTTTTGCACACCATTTTGTACTAACAGTCTGTTATATTGGTCCATAAATTAAACCCAAAAAAAGTTGTGTACATGTAAATACACTTCCTGTACCCCCCAGACAGACGAGGAGACCTCTAACAGGTCTAACATATGTAGAGCAACTTTTACACAACAAAATTTTACGCAACTTTTAATTTTGCTCTACATATGTCAGACTAGTCCCGCATGACTGTAGATGTATTATACTTGGTCTCCTTAAAATAGTCTTTGGAAAATTCTCATCTCGCGAGCTAACTTTTTAAGTTGAGTTAGGTCTAAGGGCTATAACAAGCTGACTTAAAAGATTAATTACTCACCTTTGTTTCATTTGATGCGACACACACCTAAAATCAATTGTACCGGTAGTGTTATCATGGTTTACTTTGTACAAGAATAATACTACTAATAGTTATACATAGGTTAAAACCACTACCAAATAAAAGATTAAATAATATTAAAGCTAAGAATATTTTCTTTAATACGTCCCACCAAATTAAACAGACCCCTTCATGTTATAATATTATAGCCAGCAAATATCATTTTTTTTAGTTGGATAAGATGTGGGAGAAAATTTTAGTGAAGCCGAAAAGAAGACTAAGTTTTTTTTTTCTTTTTTAAAAAAAATCTTTTTTAAACTTCATATAACAAATATGCCACTCATTAATATTTGGCTAAAAATACCACCATCATTACTATTTTGAGTCATATATGTCATTACTCACCAACATAACTCTACTACTATCAGATTTTGTCACGTGGCGTTATTTTTACCCTTCATTTTATGAGTGGCATATATGAGCCTTCGTTAAGCTCAGTGGCATATTTGAGTTTTTTCTCAATTCCTAGAAAAAATCGTCATCTTTTCTAACTCTATGTAACACGCTTATAAGGACAAGTTTATCTCTTATACTAATAACATTATTATTTTGCATGGAAAAACTATACTCTCTTTTTTAATTGGATTATAAATCTAATCTTACTCTACATCATTCACAATTTGTACGTACTTTATGGCTCTTTCAACAGATTTAAAAAAACACATAAAATTTATTTAAGAAAAAAAGAGACTGATTTAAAAGAGATCTAGTACACTAATGAGGTGTAGATGGATATGGAAAGTCACGTATGAGTGAAATTTGGGATGTTCATAGTGGTTGGAGAAGGCTCAAACATGTCACACTCATGTGTACTTTTCATACCCATTTACACCTCATTAGTGCACTCTCTTTCAACCCCGTCTCTTTTTTTCTTAAACAAATTTTATGTGTTTGTTAAATTTAAAAAGCAATAAAATACGTGAAAATTGTAATTGATGTAGAATAAAATTAGATTTATAATTCAATTAAAAAAGAGAGTATAGTTTTTCATGTAAAATAATAATGTTATTAGTATAAGGGACAAACTTGTCCTTATAACCTTGTTACATAAAATTAGAAATGATGAAGATTATATTTATATAGGAATTGAGAAAAGGTTCAAATATGCCACTGAACTTAAAGAAGACTCATATATGCCACTCGTAAATGAAAGGTTTGGATAATGTCACGTGACAAAATATGATAGTAGTAGAGTTTTGTTAGTGAGTAATGTCATATATGACCCAAAATGATAACAACGGTGACATTTTTAGCCCAAATATTAACGAGTGGCATAAATGAACCTTTTCTGATAATTCGATGACATGTTTGAGCCTTTTCCCTATAACCAATTAAACGGTTCACATAGAGGGGGCTATATGTTACATTTAGCTAAGAAGAAATAGTTAGAAAAAGTTACTCCAGGTATATATGGCCCTGATGTATTTAGTAAAATTAAGTTAATTATGTTATCCTATACGGTTGTAAATAAGTATAACAAGTAATGGTGCAGAAGGAAAAGATATTTGAAGACATTGCCTAGATAAACAAGCTAGTTATGTTATCCTATACGGTTGTAAATAAGTATAACAAGTAATGGTGCAGAAGAAAAAGATATTTGAAGACTTTACCTAGATAAACAAGCTAAGCACTCAATGAGACCTGTGGTCCTCGTGAGTGCACCCTAAGCTAAAATTCCAGCACCTCTCTCTCTCTCGCTCTCTCTCTCTATAATCTCTATCTCTATATCTGGGGTCATATTGTTAATGAATATTTTATAGATTAAAAAGATAGCTACTTCACCTTAATTTGTTGAACACGTATTACATTTGTTTCATATTTGGAAAAAGAAAACACACGAGAACATCTCTCTGTGCTTAGTGTAAACAAGACAAATACTATACTCCCTTCGTCTCAACTTGTTTGACACTTTTCGTTTTTCGAGAATCAAACGAGTTGTTCTTTGACCATAATTTTTTCACACCGTCTTTTAAATTATTAATTATGGTAACTTATAGTACTTTTTACGTAGTTTTCAAATATATAAATTTTATTTCGAAAAGTTTAAAAATTCTATGTTCAAACACACTATTAAAATTAAAAAGTTTGACTCTCGAAAAGAGAAAAGTGTCAAACAAATTGGAACAGAGGGACTAGTATTTTATACAATGCATGATTAAATTGGACAAGCTAGCGCGCTAACCTTGGAACATAAATACTATATATTACTCCTAAGCAGCAACTAACCAGCAGTATATAGATAGCTGCAGGTGATATGAGAAGGACAAATTAAAAGGTTAGTGTAAAATGGGACATCACTGCTGCAGTAAACAGAAAGTAAAGAGAGGTCTTTGGTCTCCCGAAGAAGATGAAAAACTCATTAGACACATCACCACTCATGGCCATACCTGTTGGAGTTCTGTCCCTAAACTAGCTGGTACTATATTTTTATTCTTGTTTTCATTCGATTAATGGAATTAAAATGAAATACTCATACGATGCTTATTACTAGTATTTGTTTTCTTATTTTTAATTTGCAGGATTGCAAAGGTGTGGAAAGAGTTGCAGGCTGAGGTGGATAAATTACTTAAGGCCAGATCTGAAAAGGGGTTGTTTTAGTGAACAAGAAGAAAGGACTATAATTGATGTTCATAGAATTTTGGGAAACAGATGGGCACAAATAGCCAAACATTTACCTGGCAGGACTGATAATGAAGTGAAGAATTTCTGGAATTCTTGCATCAAGAAGAAGCTTATTTCTCAAGGCTTTGATCCAAACACCCACAATCTCCTCTCTCGCAATACTCAAAATAAGAAAAAATCCAACACTTATCATCAAGATTCCACCTCAGTTTTCACTATAGAGACTGGTTTATCATCAACCAAAGAAGTTTCAATGGACATGATCAAAGCAAGTCTTGCAGCATTGTCACCTTTTCCTCTTACTAATAATAGTACTATTGCTACTATACAGTCTCAAACAAATTTGGGTCGGCTATATGAATCCTTGACTAGTACTGCTTACAATTATGAGAATCATGTTCCCACCACGACGAATATTGAGAACTCAAACCTTGCCACCTTTGATTACCGAAACCAGAGTACTTCAAATAATTTGTCATCATCTTCTTCTTGTTTAACCCCAACAGAGTTTGGAATTATAAATGAGAATTGCATGTGGGCTGTTACAGGGTTTGAACCACATCATGACTTTGGTCCCTCCAACAATGGGCATGAAGACACGCAATTAGTACATGAGCAAGAAGGAGCACGAGTTCAGCTTCAGGAAAATGTTTGTCAAGAGGAGGTCTACAATGATGGACGATTCGCGGAGAATATTACATTTGAAGATAGCTCTAACTTTGATTTTGCGTTTGTGGATTCTGCATTGATGCCTTGTGGAATTTACACTAACGTAAATTCTATAGATCAACTTACATGGGATTGTTAATTAATTAGTTTAACTTCTACAGATTCTTTTTTAGATTTCAGTATACAACTGTTGCAAGTTATTTCTCTTGCGTTATCATGTTGGAATAGCAGAATTAATTGTTTCTTAAAGAGAAAATGGTAGTTGTCATATTTTGGGTACCGTTTTTTAATTAGTGTACATAGTGAGATATTTCAACTGGAGAAAGAGTGAGTAATTGAAAAGATTGTCTAAGCCAAAATGAAGTAACTTATAAGTTGTCTGTGATCCTCTCCCTTTCACGTGTGATATTCAATTGAAGCGCATTCAATAGAAAGCTCCTTATACAAGATAATAATTTAGTCTAACTCTGTTTCTTTTATGTTTCCTCTTTATACACCCAAAAGTCAGCTTCCTCTTTATACACCCAAAAGTCAGTTTTTTTTTCTGCTTTTCTGCATGATTTTTGAAGCTATTAATCATTTTTTTTCCTATTCTATCTAAAGGGGTCATAAATAAATAGGCAACAAGCTGAACAAGAAATTAAAAACAAGATTCCACTCGATAAATGGCCAATTTTTTCCACTCTTTTTTACAAGTTTTTCTCTGACATCTCTGCATTTGGGAAGGTAAACTTTAACCTGATATCCATTAGTATAATTTATAGGATTATATTTTTTTTGCTTAGTACTGTTATCGTAGTCTTTATGAAAATTGATTAGAGCAGTGTCCACTTTTTTTTTAATTACCTAAGGGTAGGGGAAGGGGATTACAACGGTAGGATTCAAAGCATCACCAACAAAGTAAAAGTTCAGATAGCTAACCAACTGAGTAATGTCCACTTTCGGGTGCCAATTTTGGACCTTTAGTTGAGGATTAGTTCGAAACGACAGGTGGGATCATCTAAAACAGAAGAAATGACATCCCTATGCCTAAAAATAGGGAAAATTGTGTTAGTGTCCATTCAGGCATCTAGTTTGCCATTTTTAGCCCAATTACCCACTGCTTACCCATCTGACCTTTCAGCAATTCAGATTACAGAAATTTTAGTTGACTTCCACCTTTCGGCAATCTAAAACCATTATTTCTTTCCCGGAGGTAACGGCTTGTCGGAATTCGAAGCGACAACTTCATTTCAGGAGCTCCTCTATCGAGACTGGAATCGAACTTGGTCCCATCAAGCAGAGTTCCAATATGATGAACTGAGAATTCAATGAAATCACCATTGAGATTATTTTAGCGAGGCGAACAATGGATAAGGACTAAGATTGAGAGTAATTTAATGTTACACAAGATTGAGAGTAATTTAATGTTACACCTTGTAAATTTCCGCGTCGTCGTAAGCAAATTAACATGAGTCCAGAGAGACTATGATACCTCTATAAGATTAAGGAACACTTTTAATAAGTGTTAGACAAGTATTTATAGGTTTTAGGATAAGCGAATCGAAGAAATTAGGTTTGTTAAAAATTTGGAAAAACTTGGCAGAATTTTGGACAGGATTTATGGTCCAACTTCAAAGAGGCATATCTTCTAGAATATGAGGACTTACGGAATCCATAACCTATGTAAATTGAAGTTCGGCAAGTCTTCTTTCCAATGCAATTGACAGATCGCATTTCTGTGAAGTACTGCATGAAGTACGTCCCGTCATTTTGGAAGCACTTTACCTGAAATTTCCAGAAAGTTGAAAATTTTGAATTTTTTTTACCTCCAATGTACGGGATGAACAGTAACCCATACTTTGAAGTACGAGATGAACAGTAACCCGTACTTTGCCCGAAATTTCCAGAATTGGAAGTTGGTGGAATTTTTTTCTAAGCCTATAAATAGAGGTTCCACGACCTAGGCTTCATTTTTTCACCCAAATTAAATCCCTAAAGTCTCTCTAAGCTCGCTCTAACATCCACAAACACCCCAAATCAGATCAAGAAAGGATCAAACTCCTAAATCCTCAACTAGTTCATAAAAAGGTGCTTGTTCTTGTTTCTACATGGAGTTGTGGTGAACTTGGCCTTGAGACAAGTTATGTGAGTTGACGTTCTTCGAATACAAGGTATGTTCTTCATCTTATTGCTTATGTTGAGTTGGATTGGAGGCTTAGTAAGTCTTAAAGTCAAGAGAATGGTGATAGAGAAGTCATGAGGTATTAAGTTTAAGTTGATGACTATGGGTTAATTTTTAAAGAGAATTGTGGATTGATTTAAGTTTAATTTGAGTATAATCTCTTGGCTATGGTATTGTTGATGTTGTTGTAGTTGTGTTTGGGCATTGTTTTTGAGATTTGGAGCAAGTAAGTGATATAGGGGAAAGTTGTTGTAGTTGTGTTTGGGCATTGTTTTTGAGATTAGCTCATTTATTAGTCTAGTATGACCTTATAAGTGTTTCAAAGGCTTAACCCTAGTGCGAATCATCTTAAATGAAGATTTACGAGCTCGGAAGGATAGGCGTTGAGTAGTTAAGGGGAAGACGAGGTATGTTAAGGCTAACACTTTCTTTCTAAAGTCATGATTCCCTTATTGTGAACCCATACATGATATCCATAATGTCCTATTTCCTAAAATTGCTAGAAATTCATATAATTCTCAAGGTTCCTATGGTATTGTTGATAAAAGTTCCCTATAATGATGATGATGATGATGATGATTCAATAATAGAAATCAGAGGTTACCGACCTTACGTCACTCCGATAGAGTTATAGCTTTTTATTTGGGCTCTCATGCATGCTTTATATATATGTATATATTTTCTCACACCGAGCCGCGCTATAGTCGGCCAGGCAGGCACCTAGAAGTACACACCACTGCAGTAGGCAACTTATGATATCATCCCGGACGCGGGATGATGATGATATTATGATAACGCCATATATATATATATATATATATCAGATGTACAGGTTATTCCTCTTATCTCATGTTACTTTCCATATCTCTTCTTATGTTGTTATTTATGCCTTACATACTCAGTACATTATTTATACTGACAACCTTTTGCTTGTGGACACTGCGTTCATGCCCGCAGGTAGGCAGAGAGACGGATTGGATCCTTAGGTGCTTCATCAACGACTTCTCAGGAGCGCTACATTTGCTTCGGAGCTGCACTCTAGTGGTATTGTTTTTTTGTGTACATATTTGGGCACGCCGGTGTCCTGTCCCGTCTTTATGATTTCATGCACTTTATGTAGAGGCTCGTACACAGATGTATATAGTTAGATGTTCTATAACCTCATCGGTTCATATCCTTGTATATTATTTTTAGCAGCATTGTCGGCTTATGCATATGGGCATAGTTGAGGATGATTATATCAATGTGCCTTTATCTTTCGAGACTCATGCCCTTACAAATTATGATAGTTATGAGTTATCTTTGTCCACCTAGATATGATTATAAGATGTATGAGAAGAGGTGCTCGGAAGGTTAGCTCCGGCTGCCCGTCATGGCCCTCTGGTTGGGTCGTGATAAAAGTGGTATCAGAGTAGTTCGTCCTCGGGTTTGTCTACGAGGCGTTTCCAGTAGAGTCTTTTTTATAGGTGTGAAACGCGCCACACTTATAAACAGGAGGCTGCAGGCCATTTAGGAATAATTAACCTTTCTTTCTCCTCTTAGATCGTGCAATAGATCCATCTTATAAGAGTTCTATTTTTCCTAACCATATGTTATAATTTCAGCGATGCTGGTGAAGAAAAAAGCTACAACAGCCCAGAAAGGCAAGTCAGTGGCAGGAAGGAGAACTGAGTGGGTACTACCTACAGATATAGAGGAGGGCGAGTCCCAGAATGAGGTTCCATCTCGGTCCTCTCACACTCCGCCCGCTATAGAGGAGCATAGAGGAGCCTCAACTCCAGCTCCAGCATCCCCAATTCCTCCTCTGGATGCCTCAGGCAAGAGGTGAGAGAGGTCATTCAGTTGTTGACCCAGTTTAGTAGCAGCTTAGGCCCAGCGACAAGGTGCGGGCCATGGTGATAAGGGTCAGAGGAAGAGGTCTAGGTCTTCAGGGTTCGACTGTGAGTTCAGAGGTGGCTCTAGGCAGTAGTTCTCTAGGCGTTCAGCTCGTTCAGCAGCTAGTGCGCCTCCACAATTTCCTGGACCCAGGTTTGATAGACCCGTTCGTTTTGGGCTAGCTCAGAGTCCTAGAGCTTTCAGTTTTCAGACCAGGAGTGGTTTCAGTCAGATAAGACCACTTTAACCACGATGTATTCAGTGTTGTAAGCTATATTGGGGACAGTGTCGATTAGGTTCAGGTGTTTGTTATGCCTGCGGCCATCCAGGCCATATTATCCGTGAATGTCTATTTCGAGGTGGTAGAGGTATGGTTCAGCCTACGGGATCAACAGCTGGTTCTTCATCATCGGTGCACCCTCTGGGCAGAGTTCACAGGTACCAGTAGGCCGTGGTATAGGTAGAAAAGGAGCATCTAGTTCGAGTGGTCCTCAGAACCGCATCTATGCATTAGCTGGGCGACAGGATCTTGAGTCCTCCCCTGATATTGTCACAAGTATATTATCAGTATTCTTTCACGATGTATATGCATTGATTGATCCAGGTTCTACATTGCCATATGTCACTCCTTATGTTGTCGGTTGATTTGGGGTGACACCTGAGTCGATTAAACCTTGTGAAGTGTCTACACCCGTTGGTAACCTAGTGATAGCTAGATGGGTATATAGGAATTGCGTAGTTGTAGTCTGTGACCGTCACACCATGGCCGATTTGATTGAGCCGAGCATGGTAGATTTTGATGTTATTATATGTATGGATTGGCTAGCTTCTTATTATACTAATGTTGATTATAGAACAAAGATGGTTCGCTTCCAGTTTCCGGGGGAACCAATTCTAGAGTGGAAAGGTAATACAACAACACTGAGAGGTAGGTTTATTTTCTATATCAAGGCAAGAAAGATGATTGCTAAGGGATGTATTTATCATCTAGTTCGGGTTCAGGATATGGAGGCAAATCCACCAACTCTTCAATATGTTCCAGTAGTGAATAAGTTTTCGGATGTATTTCCGGATGAGCTTCCAGGTCCTCCACCAAAACGGGAGATTGATTTTGCTATTGATGTGTTACCGGATACTAAGCCAATATCTATTCCTGTTATACACCATTTTAACCGAAGTCAAAATGGTTTACAACATTCCGGTAATTCCGGGGTTGATTAAAGTTAGGGAGTCGCCATCTAATTATTTATGTTGAATTAGGATACCTAGAGTTAAAGTTATTTTCTAAAGTTAACTCCGTTTTAAGGTCTACTAACCAAAGAGAACTAGGTAAGGGTTCAACTAATCTAAAGGGAATGTATTAGGCATCCTTTAAGACCCATTAACAATGGTTAACTGACCGGACTTAATTAATTAGACTTTTTAAAAAATATAAATTTAAAGTGTAAAGCAGCTAAGACACTACTAAAAGAAACTTTAGAGAGTTGGTTTCAAATTGTAAAAGGTCAAGCCCTTTGAGTTTGCAAAAGTTGATTCGCAGACAATGGTAACTAAACGACCAAAGCCTGAAGGAAAATGATTTGTTTATTTTTAAAGAGTATATGACAAGACGATGCAACTGTTTCAATTCCAAAGACCAAATTTATAACTAGAATAATTTGAAGCGAACTTAAATAGAAAGAACTGGAAAAAATTTTAGACTCCTGTTTTATGGCTAGATCTTGAAAAATATGATTTGCCTATGGTCCAAATATTGCTAGATAGATATAAACTGATTACTGGTTTCAAGTCCCTTACATCTAATGGCATATCACATATAAGAATTAATTAGTCTATTATTAGCTAAAGTGCGACCTTAAAGGAAACTTAATTATAAATTATAAATTAGCATAGATCTTAACAGTCAATTACAAAACAAATAAAGGATTAGTCAGAGAG
This sequence comes from Lycium barbarum, assembly GCF_019175385.1. Lineage (NCBI taxonomy): Eukaryota > Viridiplantae > Streptophyta > Magnoliopsida > Solanales > Solanaceae > Lycium > Lycium barbarum. Next base: position 69,451,405 of record NC_083348.1, on the reverse strand, counting down.
GAAATTTTGAATACTATAGGGAGTGATGTAAATGATAAACGCCGTTTTTGGCTTTCGCAAGATGATAATGTTCTGCAATTTTCCGCTCAAGAGAGTAAGAGAAAAGATAGTGAATGATGTGCGGGCTTCCGTAAGTGGTGTCGTTGAGTCTCAAATGAAACTCTTCGGCTCCGGTGTACATGCGAAACAAAAAAAAAAAAAAAAAAAAAAGGAAAAGATTAGAACAAGAAGCAGATTTGGATATGGAAAATAAATAGACGAGATGAAATCATTAGAATGTGACCCGCAAAATATCTAACAAAATTCAAAGAGAAACAGGAAATAAGAGATTAAAAAAAAAAAAACTTTGACTTCAATGAATACTTTTTCCCTTTGGCAGTGAATGCTCGAGCAGTAAGGTCACAACAAGTTAAATTTGAACACAGCTAGAGGGCAAACTTTCTCTTGATAACATCAATAGTACACAGCTGCTACAATTTGCCAACCTCTCGGCTCTGGTACATATTGTGCATCGAATTACCAGACTTAAAAAGGAATTCTACATTTAGATGTTTATACTAGTTTGAAAAATTCAATATACTTAGACCCTGCAATTCCTATGCGTTAAACTAGTTCAATTAAAATAAGACCTAGATGAATATACAGTTGATCCAGCTTCCTCTTCATCTGACTGTTTCAACATACCAAACTTGGAGGAAATTTTCCAGTTATATTTTAGTTCATTTTCGACCATTAAAGCAAGTATTTGTAACCTAGTCTCTAAACTCCTGAACACCCATAGTGGTAAATATGGAACACGAACTTAGGTGAATTCCAAAGCCATATTGAACATTATAGATTGTCGCATTCAAGATTTAGCCTATGAACACATTGTTAAGAAATTGGTTTGACCTTAGTTTAACTACGTTACTTAAATGCTCAATTTTTTTTTTTTTAAAACTGAGCTTAAATATAAAGAATCATATCCAGAATACATGAAAGCAAATTCCGACAAATATTTAACGCGATATTTGAAAGAGAGGAAACACGTCTCTTATTCAGCAAAGTTCAAACATGGAAGAAGCATTTTGACGCCTGAACACGACTTTTAAAATTTAAACTTACATGCTGCCAAACATTCCAGAACTCATCGAAAATCTAAAAGGCATTATATTTCTACAATGAGCTGAACAATTTTTAGCCCAAGAGGCAAACTAAACCAGCAAACACATAGTGTGTTGTGTACGCATAACAGATATCGCAAACATGCTCTTTTTTTAGAGTACAATAATCCTACTCATGGAGCCAATTATTCTGTTAAACAGGGTCATGTACTTAAGGAAGAACAAGACATACTCAACTTTTGTCTAAACGAATATGGAAACTGGATTTCTAGTATTTAATGAATACATAATTTCATCTCTATTTAGAATGGTAAAAGTTAGTATTATAGATTCATTACAACTTCCTAGAATAGAATTCTCATCAGATGAAAGTGGAAGGGAAGACCAAACTCGTCTCAATATTTACTAGTACGACATCAACATACCTTCACATTCAAACACAATATTCAGCTAAGATTTAGTTGACAATTAAGCTGTAAAATGATACCCCCCAAATTATAACAACTACTAACCGGCCATCTTGTTTTATTCAGATTATCATCTATCGCTTCGGATAGAATTCAAAAGACAATGCTAAACTCTAAAATCCAGTTTCAGCCAAACATTCCAAATTCGAAAAAAGAGATCAACTTCAGCAAATGTGCATTGTACTCAACATATGCATTCAAATTCACAGAATTATATTAAGCAAAGGAAAGCAACAAAACTGCAAACAATACATTTTATACTACATGGGAACTCGTCTTAACAGTAACGAACAACAAAAATAGAAATAGGGATAATGATTTTACCTCTTGTGGGTACAGTGAACAGGTCGTGGATCCACACTCGAATGTTAATATCTCCGAGCTTGCATATACTCGGATTCGAAACAATAATAGAGTAAAATAGAATAAAGAATGTTTGGTATTTTAAATCAATGTCAAGAAAGAAATGAGACTGTTTGATATTTTCAGAGAATTGAAGCGGCTAAAAGGAAAAACTCCCCTTTAAATGGGTCAGGAAATGAGTATTTATAGGAGAATTTTTAGGGTTTTTTAGTGGTTCGAATTGGGCGGGATTTGAATTACCTAGGGTTTTTGAAAACGAATCGAAATGGGACCGTTGAAATCTGAGCAAATCCTCACGTGATTTGATTTGGGTGTTACCGAAAATGGTTCGACCATTCCTGATCTTTGAGGATCAACACGCATCTTGAAGCAAGAAAGGGAAAACCTTTCTCTGTCAACGACAGACGCACAGATAAGCGGACGTAGGGACAAGTTTCTTTGTATGAAAATAGGTAGACAAACTGTCCATGGCTTAAAGGAAAACTTGGGTTTAGCTCTAAATGGAGAGGGGGGAAGAAGTGAAGAAGACGACAAGGTGCAGCTGTGGTTTTTTTCCCTTTAGGACGATGAATTGGTTTTAAACAAAAAGTGGGCCGGGTCGGGTAATTCGGGCGGGTGTGGGCTGGTGAGTTGTCAAAGAACGTGGGCTGGTCTGTTAAAAACAAATGGACTGGTCACGAATTGGGCTCGTAAAAATGGCTTCAAATAGCTGAAATTGTTGGGTATTTTCTTCTCATAATTAATTCCTTTTGGGCTTCTTAGTAATTAACTTCTATAACTTTTAAGTGATTAACTTGTATATATATTATGATGACAATTAGTAGAAAATAAGGACTTAATAAAATATTGACTTATAATTAATTTAGCGAGTTAAATCCGAACTATAAAAAAATTGTGATAACGTAATGCTAGTAATGTTGATAGTAAAATAGTGAAAATGAAAGTAATGATGTTAATAGTAGTAGAAATAAAAAATAGTAGTGAAAACAAAATATTTAGTTCGTTAGTAAATTTAGAAGCGCAAGGAAATAAATTGGAAAAGAGGGACGAAATTGGATGTCAATAATTCCTCCTTAGATGACACCTGAAAAATTAAGAGAGTTGAAGGAACAATTAAAGGATTTACCTGAAAAAGGCTTTATCAAGCCTAGTTCATCGCCATGGGGAGCACCTGTGTTGTTTGTAAGAAAGAAAGATAGATCCTTACGGATGTGCATTGATTACAGGTAGCTGAGTAAAGTGACAATAAAGAACAAGTATCCACTTCCAAGAATTGATGATTTATTTTATCAGTCATAGGGTGCCAAATGGTTCTCAAAGATAGACTTAAGATCTAGGTATCACCAGGTGAGAGTTAGAGAGAAAGACATTCGGAAGACAGCCTTCAGAACTAGATATGGTTATTTCAAGTTTCAGTTAATGTCGTTCCAATTGAGTAATGCACCGGCAGTATTCATGGACTTAATGAACAGTGTATTCAGGCCTTTCCTAGATTCGTTCGTGATTGTGTTTATCGATGATATTCTGGTATACTCACGATCAGAGGCGGAGCATGCAGTCCATTTACATGCTATCCTTAGAGTTCTTCAGGATCAGAAGTTATATGCAAAATTCTCAAAATGTGAGTTCTAGTTGAATTCTGTGACATTTCTGGGGCACATTATTTTAGCTGATGGTATTCGGGTGGATACCAAGAAGATTGAAGCAGTGAAAACTTGGCCAAGGCCTACAACACCTACTGAAGTTCATAACTTTCTGGATTTGGCAGGCTATTACAGAAGATTTGTGGAAGGGTTTTCTTCTATTTCTGCACCACTGACAAAGTTGACTCAAAAGTCAGCTAAATTTCAATGTACGGATGCTTGTGAGCGCAGTTTTCAGGAGCTGAAGAACAGATTGAATTCGGCCTTGGTTCTGATACTTCCAGAAGGATCGGAGGGCTATGTTGCTTATTGTGATGTCTCAGGCATTGGACTAGGTTGTGTATTGATACAGCACGGTAAAGTCATTTCCTATACTTCAAGACAGTTGCGGAAACATGAGAAAAACTAACTAACCTATGATCTAGAATTAGCTAGGGTGATTCATGCATTGAAGATGTGGAGGCATTTGTATGGCGTTCATGTTGATATCTATACAGACCATAAGAGCCTCCAGTATACTTTCAAGTAGAAGGAGTTGAATTTGCGGCAAAGGCGATGGTTGGAGCTATTGAAAGATTATGATGTTAGTATCCTCTATCATCCTGGAAAGGCGAATGTAGTAGTTGATGCTCTTAGCCGCAAATCCATGGGTAGTTTATGTGTTGTTCAGCCAGAGAAAAGGGAGTTAGCTCGTGAGCTTCAGTAGTTAGCTAGCCTAGGAGTTCGATTATTAGACTTGAGCGATACAGGAGTCACTATCTAGGATACAACTATCTCGTCTTTAGTAGTTGAGGTGAAAGAGCGCCAGTATGAGGATCCCATGTTAGTTCATCATAAAGATGCATCTCCTCAGAAGAGAAAGACACCATTTGATATCTCTACAAATGGAGTTCTCAGATATCGAGGCAGATTATGTGTTCCTAATGTTGCAGGGTTACGTCGCCAGATCTTGGAGAAGCCCATTGTTCTCGTTATTCTGTTCATCCAGGAGCGACAAAGATGTACCATGATATGAAGTCCATTTATTGGTGGGACGGAATGAAGAAAGACATAGCAGAATTCGTAGCTCAATGTCTCAACTGTCAGCAGGTAAAGGTCGAGCATCAGAAGCCCGGGGGATTGTTGCAAGCTATTGAGATTCTGACTTAGAGATAAGAAGTAATTAATATGGATTTCATTACAGGCTTGCCTCGTTCTCAGCATAAGTATGATTCTATATGGGTAATCATGGATAGACTCACAAAGTCAGCTCATTTCCTGCCTGTCAGAACTACATACTTAGCTGAAGATTATGCGAAGCTTTATATCAAGGAAATAGTATGACTCCATGGTGTTCCAATGTTTATTATCTCCGACAGAAGTGCGCAGATTACAGCTAACTTCTGGAAGTCCTTCCAAGAGGGTTTGGGGACTCAAGTGAGCCTTAGCACAGCATTTCACCCCAGACTAATGGACAAGCAGAGCGTACTATTCAGACTCTCAAGGATATGCTACAAGCATGTGTATTGGATTTTGGAGGTAGTTGGGATGATCACTTACTGCTTATTGAGTTCGCTTATAACAACAGTTATCATTTCAGTATCCAGATGGCCCAGTATGAGGCTTTATATGGGTGCAAGTGTAGATCACCAATTGGATGGTTTGAAGTGGGAGAGACTAAATTAATAGGGCCAGATTTAATCCAGCAAGCAGCGGACACTACAACATTAGGCATCTATAGCTATAAATTTGAAAATCGTGGCTAATACTTAGCAATAGCCACAAAAACTAAAATTTCATGGCCATTTACAATTTCGTAAAATTTCTTAGCTACAAAACTCACATAGCAAAGCTAATTCCTCATTTTTGCTATAGTTGCGAACTATCATGGCAATAATTACCCAAGTAGCTATGAATTTATTGCTACAATAAAATGACGTAGCTAAATCACATGTTTTTGCCACACATTTGAAGTTACTGTAGCAATAGCTATCTTATAGCCACAAAAAATTACTTGAAACAAATATTATTGCTAAATAGTTATTTTTGCTTCAAGTTATAAAAATCCGTGGCAATAATTACCAAAATAGCTACAAATTTATTGCTACAATAAAATATCGTAGCTAAATCCTATGTTTTTGCCACGCATTTGAAGTTACTGTAGCAATAATAATCTTATAGCCACAAAAATTACTTGAAAAATAAATATTATAGCTAAATAGATATATTTTTGCTTCAAGTTATAAAAATACGTGGCAATAACTATCCTAATAGCTACAAACTTATTGCTATAATAAAATTTCGTAACAAGTAATATGTTATTGCCACGTATTTGAAGTTACTGTAGCAACAATGAGCATTTTAGCCACAAAAATATATTTGAAATAAAATAATGCAGTTAAACTGATATTTTTGCTACAAGTTCTAAAAAGCAGTGGCAATAATTAGCTTAATAACTACAAACTTGTTGATATATAAGTTTTTTTTTACGCATTTCAAGTTATTATAGCTAGATTTTTTCACGTCATGTTAAAAAAAATAGCAATAGTTGGATAACAGCTACAATTATTTTTTATGACAAAATAATATATCCGCAAAAATCAGGATAGAAATTTATCAAAAACAAATTAGAGAAATTATTTAGAGTTTTCTTATATCTAAATGCTTATTTTTATAAAAGTACTAGTATTATGAAAACTTTAATAATTGTAGAGAGATTTATGTATGTGTGGTCCTTAGTTATTATAAAAAAGTACTTAGAGTAAATTAATATGTCTAAAACCTTATATTTAAATAAATACTCATATACATAAGAGTTTTGTGGTAATTTTAGTGCATTTAGTTTTGACAAATGACCACATGCTCAGATTTACTTAAGAGGAACATGCTAACACTACAAAAACAAAAAATAAATAGATTTACTGACTTATGACATTTTGTAACTAATTATCTAGATAAAATTCCAAAATTGTCACTAATAAAAATAGAAATATATATATATATATATATATATATAATTAGTTCTGAATATTTGATGAAAAATGAAATTTGTTGCCAATTTTGGCACTAAAAAAATAACATGAAATCTCCTTTCTAACAATATAATATTTCAATTTCTTCTTTAAAAAAAAAAAAAAAGTTATGTTTTTCTAATTATGTTGAATATAAGAATATATTTTGCTTATATCTTGTGGCACTAAGAATTAAGAATTTAATACGGTTAATATTTAAATCCATAACAAAAAAAACCCAACTATATTGTGAGTTTTATTAAGTTACCTATGAGTTAAAATCACAATTAGAAAAATAATTGATTTATATCTAATTAATGTGTAAATAACTAATTATATAAAATTAAACACCTACAAGCTCGGGTTTGATTACATTGTCTAATTAGTTATATTTATTTAATATAGCCAAATAAAAAAAGCTACCATGGCGTGGTCCTTTTCGAATTTAATAATTTATTCATTATCATAAAACTCATTGCCCATCTATTAGATCATAACTATTACATCATAATTTACATCAAATAGAGTATTACTTGTAAGATTCTACATAATTTAAGTAACTATTTAATTTTGTGTAGTTAAATTTGAATATCTTATTATATCACATTTAACAATTATGTGCTTGTATCTAATTATATGCAATTTAAATAAGCAAAACAAGTTATTGATTTTATCGTATATTATAATTTTAATAAATCGATACTACAACAACTACCACTAAAACAACAACAATTATTTTTTAACACAAGTTGAAATTTGTTGTATCAATACTACTTATATCAAATTTGAATAAAGCATCACTAAGGTTCAAGCTTCATTCTGAACAAGTGCTTCAAGAACAGTTATTTGACTCGGACCTCTATTATTGGAACAATACCTTAATCAATCTAATAGTTCGATTCGATTTAATTTCACAGAATCTTACTCGTAATTGTAAGTTTTAAATATAATTTAGATAAATAGGTAACAATGTCTAAATATGTATGTAAGCCCAACTCAAGCTTCATCCTACTCTTGTGCTTCAACAATTTTGTGTATGCATACTTACAGTATTCAATCAAATCAAAATAATAGATTCATTTCAAATGGCAAACCATTTGACATTAAAAATTTATTTTAGTTCAACATTTGTTGGAATCGATACTTTAGATCCGGATAAATCGTATATTGTAAATTCAAAATTCTTTCTTTTGTGCTCTTTATGTCCACCAATTGAATTTCTTAATTAAAAAATAGCTTTATGATTAGCCACTAATTCAATAACTTAATGATTATTGAAATTTAATTATAATTCGTTGTATTAAGTTTTAACAATTTAAATTCGAAATTTCGTTTGTGTTCTTTATGTCCATTACCTTGGACCTGATCTATTAAGACAATAACTTTATGATTTGCTGCTAATTCAATTACTTAATGGTTATTAAAATTTTATTATAATTAGTTCTATTAAGTATTGACAATTTAATATAACCAACATAGAAGTGAATCTATATAGTAATTTATATCAAAAAAATATTATCTTCAAACAATGTTCAATAATTAATAAGTTCTAGACAAAATGGATAAATTTAATTACGTTTCTTATCAAATTACAATGTAATTTTTTAACAAATATTTTTCTATTGTTTTGATTATTAAGATTTAGGAGGGAAACATGACGATTACACTAATTTACCTCTAAATTACGAAATTAATTTTGAAAAAACGTAGCTATGCCTAAAATTTGAAAAGAACAAGTAATTGACAACACAAAAACAAAAAACAAAAGAGTTCCCTCCAGCTTTTTTCCCTCTAAAATTTTAACCATAAATCATAGCATTCTTTTCCTATTTTAAAGAGATAAGAGACCCAAAACCCTAGAAGACTAAGCCCTCAAAATAAAACAAAAATGGCACCGTCATCTTCTCCATCTCAATTCCTGATTTCAACTTTTGCTCTCGAGACATATACCTAAGGTAAATTTTATATCCTTTGCTTTCTTACTTGTTTTCCCCTATGTTTTAAACAAATTAGTTTGATCTAGTGAGATGAGGATCTGATTAATCTAAAGGAATCGTTTTTAGACTACTAATAAAGAACACCATTTTTACTAAGCACTTTTACTTTATCACTGTATCAAAATTTAGAATGAACAATAAGATAGGGTCGCATCTTTTAATGTTCTGTCATCACCTAATTTTCTCTAAGAGGTTCATTATATGAAGCAGAAAAAGGATCTTTCTAGTATTAGCAGACAAAGAAACCAATATGGCTTGACAAAATTTGACTAAAAAAACCAAGTAGTTTTAATTGATATTACTAGCCACGTTCTTGTACTCGTTTTTATTATTATTTTGGTCTCATTCACATATTTTTGTTAAGTGTTTTCTTAATCAATGAATAAAATGCCATTTACAGAAACAAAAAGTATTATTTTTTTGTTCTTGAAATGTATGTTTTTTTTTTTTTTTGAGCCACGGTCTTGTACTCTTTTTATTTTATTTTTACTTCTTGTCTCATTCAGAATTTTTTGAGTGTGTTTTTTTAATCATTGAATAAAATGCCATTTACGAAACAGAAAATTTTAGTTTTTTATTGTTGAAATGTATGTTTCTTAAATAATTTTTGTATCTCAAAACTATTTTCCCTTATAAATAATATTTTGAACAAAGTTAGAAAAAATATATTTCATTAGCTAAATTCAACTAATGATATGATTATGTATATTCACAGGTAGAGAAAAAAGATGATAAACTTCTTCTCATGTTGAAGTTTTCATGGAATCTCGCAAGAGAAAAACAAGGAACACAAGTTGATGCCTTTTAATTAGATGCCACTTTAATTTTAATGTGGCTTTCCTCTTTATCTCCATAAAAGTATATATTTGCATATATGTTTCAATGATTTTTTTATTGTAGGATCAATTTGATCAATTAAAAGAGCAGCAATAAAAAGGAGATTTTTTTAAATGATGATGATAAAAATGATGGATATCTCCGTGCATATGCCTCGGAAAAAATATTAGTGAATATTTTGGTGGCCAACGAAGGTACAACTCATAAAGCAATTAGAATTGATGAGAAAAGCAACGAACGAGCGTGTGGAAGAAGTTAAAAGGGAAACTGTGTAAATTGAAAAAATAAAGAAAGAAAAGGAAATAAGATAGCGGATTTGAGTAAATGATGCGAAGAAAAAATTCGAATGATGATTGCAGCTCAAGGTCGACAATTAAATGATGCAAATCTAATCGTAAGTAGCTTATTTATATCTTTTTATATTACTAATTCAGTAAATATATGATCTCTAAAAATTTATCATATTAATAAAGTTTAATTTTTTCAACGAATAATTTATTGTATCATTTTTTTTTTAATTGTTATTGCAGCTTTTGGAGGAGTGACAGAAGCATCAAAATCAATGAAGACATGAATAGTTATTATTTCTCTTGTAAAAGTATATTGATAGTTTAAAAAGTGATGTTTCACTATTTTGAATGATATTGTTGAATATTACATTTTTTCTTAATATTGTATTTATTACACAATTGAAGATATTATGCTACGATTGTCTATAAATTTCATGCCGAAAATGAATTCTCATTTACATTATAAGGCTAACATTTTGTGGCAAATTTTTCAATTAATAGCTATGATATTTTCGAATTCATGCTAAAAATACATATATTTGCCACACGAATGAGAACATGGATACACATTTTTATTTCCATAGCAAACAAAGAAAACCTTTTGCTACAATTTTATTCATCGTGACAAAAAAGTAAGGAATTTTAGCTATGAGTTTTCGAATTCGTAGCTAGACATATTCTCGCAATTACCACGTATGAAGAACATGACTGTAATTTTTTACTTTCCGTAGCAAATAAAGATTATTTTAGCTATAATGCTATTTATTTCATGGATAAAAGTGTGAATTCTTAGCTACAATATGAGAAAATTTGTGGCAAATACTTTAATTCATAGCTATGAATTTTTTAATTCATAACTAAATATGAGTACTATCGCCACGAGACTAAGCTATAGAAACAACCACAAAATTTGAGTTTGAATGGCAAACAAATTAAATCTTTTGCTACAACACAACATCTAGTGGCTACAATATGAAGATAGCTACAACTTTTGTTCATCGTGGCAAAAGAATAAAACCACTTGCTATAAGTATATTTTTCGTGGCAAAAAATTTCTATCATCGCAGCTACAACACAAAAAAAAATTCGTAGCAATAAGTGTAAGTCCTTAGCCACGGACCATGTAAAGTTTGTAGCTAACTTTTAGCTACGCTACATTTTGCTACGAATGCTATGGATAAAAATATTGTGGCTATAGTGTTTAGCCACAAAAAATTTCATATTTAGCTACAACTTATTTTGTAGCAACACATGCCTCTTGTTGTAGTGGGAAAAGGTCAAGCATATTCAGGATCGATTATTGACAGCCCAAAGTCGACAAAAGTCTTATGCGGACAATCGCCGACGAGACTTAGAGTTCCAAGTTATGACTGGGTATTCTTAAAGGTTTCGTCAATGAAGGGCGTCATGAGATTTGATAAAAAGGGTAAGCTTAGTCCTCGGTATATTAGGCCTTACAAGATTGAACGCAAAGTAGGTCAGGTAGCTTATGAACTAGACCTACCTTCAAACTTGGAGTCAGTCCATCCAGTCTTCCATGTGTCAATGCTTCATAAGTGCATTGGAGATCCTTTCAGAATTGTACATGTGGATGATGTCCAGGTCACCGAACAATTATCCTATAAAGAGGTTCCCATTGCAATCTTAGATAGAAAAGTTCGGAGACTAAGAACTAAAGATGTAGCTTTAGTTAAAGTTTTATGGAGAAACAATAATAGGGAAGAAATGACTTGGGAAGCTGAGGAAGATAATAAGTCCAGTTATCCACATTTGTTCCCACTCCCAGAGAAGGTTCAGACGGAGACATCACTGTCTTCAGGTGTGTAATACTTTCTTTTTATGATTTCTTGGTCGTGTGGGCCATTACTGTTGTTGTTGTTGTAGCCCTGTAAGGCATTGTATATTTTGGGTTATTGTGACAGGATGATAGTGGTATAGTTACAGGGGAAACTCTGGCGAAATTTTTACAGAATCCCTAAGAGCTTAATTTTCGAGGACAAATGTTTTTAAGGAGGGAAGGATGTTACACCTCGTAAATTTTTGCGTCATCGTAACCAAACTAACGTGAGATTTTTAATAAGTGTTAGACAAGTATTTAAAGGTTTCGGGATCAAGCGAATCGAAGAAATTAGGTTTGTTGAAAATTTGGAAAAACTTGGCAGAATTTTGGACAGGATTTTTGGTCCAACTTCAAAGAGGCATATCTCCTAAAATATGAGGACTTACAGAATCCATAACCTATGTAAATTGAAGTTCGGCGAATCTTCTTTCCAATGCAACTGACAGATCGCATTTCTGTGAAGTACAGGATGAAGTACATCCTGTACAGAACTGTACATCCCGTACATTTTGGTCGTACTTTACCTGAAATTTCCAGAAAGTTGAAATTTGAATTTTTTTTACCTCCAATGTACGAGATGAACAGTAACCCATACTTTGAAGTACGAGATGAACAGTAACCTATACTTTGCCCGAAATTTCCAGAATTGGAAGTCGGTGGAATTTTTTTCTAAGCCTATGAATAGAGGTTCCACGACCTAGGCTTCATCTTTTCACCCAAATTAAATCCCTAGAGTCTCTCTAAGCTCCCTTTAACATAAAACACCCCAAATCAAATCAAGAAAGGATCAAACTCCTAAATCCTCAACTAGTTCATAAAAAGGTGTTTGTTCTTGTTTCTACATGGAGTTATGGTGAACTTGGCCTTGAGACAAGTTGTGTGAGTTGAAGTTCTTCGCATACAAGGTGTGTTCTTCATCTTATTGCTTATGTTGAGTTAAATTGGAGGCTTAGTATGTCGTAAAGTCAAGAGAATGGTGATAGAGAAGTCATGAGGTATTAAGTTGAAGTTAATGAATATGGGTTGATTTTTAAAGAGAACTGTGGATTGATTTAAGTTTAATTTGAGTGTAATCTATTGGCTATGCTATTGTTGATGTTCTTGTTGTGTTTGGGCATTGTTTTGAGATTTGGAGCAAGTAAGTGGTATAGGGGAAATGCTGCCCGAATTTCATTAGCTCATTTATTTGTCTAGTATGAACTTATAATTGTTTCAAAGGCTTAACCCTAGTGCGAATCATCTTCCATATAGATTCACGAGCTCGGGAGGATAGGCGTTGAGTGGTTAAGGGGACTGTCACGACCCAAACCCGTAGGCCGTGACTAGTGCCCGAGTTGGACACTCATATCACCTGTTAACTATAATCATCTACAGCTAGCATATCAAGATCTTATTTGTATATAAAGGCAAGAAGTTATTTTAAAGCTGTCACATATATGCAAGTCATAGCCACCTATCTCCCGAGGAGTCACAATATCCACAACAACAAACATATATATCTACGCAAGCCGACAAGGCTGCCACTACGAATGGGTACGCCCCAACACAAGTCATGTCCACATAGCGAAACAGCAACTATATACAGACCCACACAAATGTCCACAGACCTCTAAGAGTAACGACAGTATCATATGATGGGACAGGGCCCCGCCGTACCATGAACAAACACTTATATATACAACAAAAGGGATCTATACCACAAGCTAGGCTCCGGAACAAAGGAGCACTCCAAAGCAGCTGAATAGATATCCTAGGCTGGCGGATCTCCGAAACGAGCGTCCGTACCTGCGGGCATGAAACGCAGCCCCCCGAAGAAAGGGGGTCAGTACGGAATATGTACAGAGCATGTAAAGCATGAAATATAGTAAATAGGATCATACCAGACAAGGAGTGTAGGACCCAGTGTAACAACCAGAAAACCATAAGACTTACCTTTGAACATAAATCATAAGTGCCAATATCATATCCATATCATTATAGAGTTTAATAATCATAGTTAAACAATCATTCTGTACATAACATACATAACGTGTCCCGGCCCTCTAGCGAGGGACTCGGTGAATAATGATCATATGCCATACTGGCCGCCATCCCCATATCATCATGTCATCATATCATCATATACATATATATATATATATATATATATATATATATATATATATATAACGTGTCCCGACCCTCTAGCGAGGGACTCGGAGAGTAATGCAGTGAATATGCGCACGAAAACATGTCCTGGCCCGGGACTCAGTGAAGGATGTAATGGTAAGCACGAGCGGAGTAGTAAGCAACCACATACATACTAATCATCTTTTGAGACTCAATAGCTAAGTAAACTAATCAGCTCTCAAGTATCAGGATAATAAGCATATTAAGTTCTTTCTAAATGTCATTACAAACTATAGCAAGGAACGTTTCAGGATTCATATACATGCATCAACTTAACAAGATATAGCGTGTGAAAGTCAAGTGTACTTCTAATTATGAAATTCTTTAAGAGTAAGAATTTCTATACATCATTTATTAGTTAATCATATAATAGGCTCGAAATAATAGCGTGACTATCCTAAAAGTTCTAACATCAAGAATGAACAAATATCATGAGTCATGCTTGGAATTAGAGAGTAGAATTTCCCCAAGGCTCATATCATATCTTACTTGCTTCTAGGACATGCCAAAAGAAGGAAGTGATAGGCTTTACATACCTTTAGCGTTTAGTCGTATTACAACTCGTACACGCTGCCCAATAGTACCTTATCCTATATTAAGATATCAAGAGCTACGATTAGTCTACGAGAGAATTCAATACGTATTTTAACGTTTATAATCCCTTTCTAAACATTTAGACGACGTTTCGCTCGCATTCAAACCAACTAATACTACAAGCTAATATTGCTAGTCACACATTCAAGTATCAACCCAAGGCTATTTAACATGACTCGAAGGAATCTCAGACAGCCCGTGCAATATTCAAAACAACCCACTCCATATACCAAACAACCCGCAATCTTCACACTTGACAAGAATGACAATACATACTTTCTTCCAATTCACAAATATTATCAACAATCACATGTTAACAACGTCACTTACACGATTGTAAGGAGCTATATTAACGTTCTATTAATTTACATAACAGCCCGCAACAATCACAATTCCAATTTTTAACCATCGATATCCTTATTCTTATTTTAGAACCCATGATAACAACAGTCAATATTCAAAATAAAATTAATCCACTTTTTCTTTCTCAAAACAGTCCACGGTTCCAACATCAACATATGAAACGTCTTTACACATTCAAATCTAAAAAAAATAGTTCACGGCTCCAACATCAACATGTGAAATTTCTTTACACAATCAAATCCAAAACAGTCCACGGCTTGGACTGTTTTCCATCATCACACATAGCATTTCTTTTACACATCAAACTTACATATTTACAATGCAAACAGCGCACCACACTGTCCATAACAATCAACAACTAAAGCAACAATTAAATCAGTCCATTAACTCTCCTAAACCAGCCCCTACACGGCTTTAACATCACCACATGAAAAATTCCATAATTTTCATTCCTTTCACACACACTACAACATTCTAACCATCCTCAATACATGTACAAGAAATTGAGCATTACTTCACATAAGCCTATCACACACGGCTCACTTTAACTTCAACAACAACAATCCAATACCAACATGCATAATCCTTATACATTAAATTCACATTTATACATATTCACAATGCATCAAACTCATTCTAAATGTGAAAGAAATGACCAATTCTTACCTTGAATACTTGGCTCCAATTTGTGTCTTAATTTCTTATACTAATTCTTGCTTCTCCACCTCCTTCTCCTTGTCTTCTCCTTAGAATTTTATTAAGCAACAAAAATGAATTTTTTTTTAATCTTCAACCTGGCCGTGCACAGCCATGAGCACCTCTTCTTGTTTTTGAAACTTTGTTTGCAACAAATGAATATGGAGATGACCATTTTCCACTACACTTGGTCAAATATATATATGATTTCTTACCTTATTACACGTATCCCCTCCCATGTTGAGTCACCATGCACTTGGTGTTATTATTTTTCTGATTTTGGTTTTATATTTATTTTTATTCGGGTGGGGCCCACACGGCCTCTAGGCTTAATTAATGAAGTGATTAAATTTTAATCCCACTTAATAATCTAATCATGGTAAATTAATCCCCAAATTTCCATTAATATTTCTATACCAAATAAAATTTATAGGCGACTTGTGCATTAAAATAAAACCGGAAGTTAAAAGTCTCTACCTCGCCTTAAAATAGTCTTGTCTTTATCTTGTCGCGTTTAACTTAAAATATCCCAATGTATAAAAATACGGGATATAACATCCTTCCCCCCTTTAGAACATTCGTCCTCGAATGTTAAATTAATCCCGTCGGGTTCTATAAGAGTCTTGGGAAGGGTTCTCCTTACCGTTAACATATAGATTGATCAGACAAGTTACACAATTAAGAAAGGGGGTTTAGGTTACCTGTAGGCGTAGGAAACAAGTGAGGATATTTCTTCCTCATCTCCTCTTCAGCTTCCCATGTCATCTCCTCCCTGTTATTGTTCCGCCACAACACTTTAACCGAAGCCACGTCTTTGGTTCGCAATCTCCTGATCTGTCGATCAAGTATAGCTATGGGCTGCTCTTCGTAGGATAACTCCTCTGTTACCTGGATATCATCTGCAGGGAACACCCTGGAAGGATCGCCTATATACTTTCGAAGCATTGACACATGGAAGACCGGATGTACTGCTTCCAAATCTGCTGGTAGGTCTAATTCGTAGGAAACCTGGCCTACCTTACGGATAACTTGATAAGGTCCAATATATCTCGGGCTCAACTTCCCTTTCCTGCCGAATCTCATAACACCCTTCATGGGTGACACCTTCAAGAATACCCAGTCACCAACCTGAAATTCCAAGTGTCGACGCCAATTATCTGCATATGATTTCCGTCGACTCTAGGCTGCCAGTAATCTCTCCTGAATAAGCTTCACTTTATCGACAGCCTGCTGAACCATATCTGGGCCTATCAACTTAGTCTCACCAACATCAAACCAGCCTATAGGTGATCTGCACTTCCTGTCATATAGAGCCTCATACGGTGCCATCTGAATGCTAAAATGATAGTTGTTATTATAAGCAAACTCAATAAGTGGCAAGTGATTGTCCCAACTACCCCTGAAATCAATAACACAGGCCCATAACATATCTTGTAGTGTCTGGATGGTACGCTCGGCTTGTCCGTCAGTCTGAGGATGAAATGCTATGCTGAGACTCACCTGTGTCCCCAATCCCTCCTGGAAGGATCTCCAGAAGTTAGCTGTAAACTGGGCTCCTCTATCAGAGATGATAGCTGTGGGAACCCCATGAAGTCTCACTATCTCCTTAAGATACAACCTGGCATAATCCTCAGCTGAATATGTAGTCCTGACTGGAAGAAAGTGGGCTGATTTCGTCAATCTATCAATGATGACCCAGACAGAGTCATATTTCCGTGGAGTGCGAGGTAGACCTGTGACGAAGTCCATATTGATTACCTCCCATTTCCAGGTCGGAATCTCCATCTCCTGTAATAATCCCCCAAGCTTCTGGTGCTCGATCTTCACCTGTTGGCAATTCGGACACTGGGCAACGAACTCTGCTATGTCCTTTTTCATACCATCCCACCAATACAAACATCTAAGGTCATGATACATCTTTGTTGATCCTGGATGAACAGAATAACGAGCATAGTGTGCCTCCCTCATAACCTGTTGCCGTAATCCTGCAACCTCAGGTACACATAATCTGCCTCTGTATCGTAGGGCTCCGTCAGATGACATCTTGAATGGGGTCTCGTCCTTCTGAAGTGTTGTATCTCTGTAATGTACAAGAATAGGATCCTCATACTGGCGTCTTTTTACCTCTTCTATAATAGAGGACTCAGCAACACTTCGCACAAAAATTCTACTATCATCAGAATCAGCTAAACGAACTCCCAAACTGGCTAACTGACAAACCTCATGGACTATCTCTTTCTGCCCTGGTGGTACATCTGCCAAACTACCCATAGATTTACGGCTGAGTGCATCTGCTACAACGTTGGCCTTTCCTGGGTGATATAGAATATCAACATCATAATCTTTCAGCAACTCTAGCCATCTCCTTTGCCGCAAATTCAGCTCCTTCTGCTTAAAGATGTACTGGAGACTCTTATGATCTGTATAAATATCAACATGTACGCCATATAGATAATGTCTCCATATCTTCAAAGCATGAATCACCGCTGCTAACTCCAGATCATGGGTAGGATAATTTCTTTCGTGTTTCCTGAGTTGTCGGGAGGCATAGGCTATAACTCTGTCATACTGCATCAATACGCAACCCAATCCAACGCCGGAAGCGTCACAATAAATAACATAGCCATCTGGCCCCTCAGGAAGAGTTAGGACTAGAGCTGTAGTCAACTTATCCTTCAATAATTGGAAGCTTCGTTCACAAGCATCGGTCCACTGGAACTTAGTTGTCTTCTGAGTCAGCCTTGTTAAAGGCGCTGAAATCGAAGCAAACTTCTCCACAAATCTCCTGTAGCATCTGATAACGTCCAAATACACTCCTCAAAGAGAAAGTGTACACGGTCGTATGCAATATATTTACCCAACTATGAGTCGGGGTCGATCCCACAGGGAACAATATGCTAGGCGATTAAGAAAGTAAGGAACTTTCACCAACTAAGCTAAAGCCAAACGATAAATGGTATCTTGGTTTTTGTTTGAGAAAAATATGACTAAAGCGGAAATATAAACTAACCTAGAAAGCAAGTAAAATGATCAATGGCCACAAGTTTGGATACAAAGGAAATTACACTCAAGTAACGATCCAATGTATTTCACGATTTTACAACTAAGAACGGGTTTATGTCAATAGATAATGATATCTAAAATCTCATTGAAAGTCTTCCAACCAAATCAATGAATTTCACTCTAAGCTTTTCCAAGCCTTAAAGTGTGATATTAGGCACAATCAATTTAACCTCAAGTAACTATCCTCTTCCGAGCTCAAGTTATTAGATGAGTTTAATGACCCAAATTCTTGTTAATTAATCTTTCCCAACCTAGATTTCCTTTTCCAAGCTCAATCTAAGTAAATGGGTGAGTCCTAGGGTTAGCTAATCCCTTTGGAAACATTCAAGAACGAGATTAATTAAATTAACAAAGACCCACTTCAATAGCAATAAGAATCATTCAATACATAAGCAAAACAAGAGTTTCAATCCAAACTTTAATCAAGAATATTTTCATAAACAAGATTCAAGTCTAGAAATGAAATACTACACACTAAAATATTCAATACAAAACAAGGAATTGAAGAAAGGTTTAAGAATTATCTCATTAAAGTGCTCCAATCTTCTCCTCCAATGGTGTAGGTGAAAACCCTAGCCTCCAAAACTTGCAAAATGGCAAAAGATAGAAAATGTTTTGCCCTAGCCTCTCTTTTGTAGCTCCCCCCAATTTTTCCAAGTCCAAAAAATGTCAAAATCTGCCCCCATATTTCTGTTTTTGCAATTCTGCCCGTTTTTGCAAAACTGTCCACTTTTTGACAGTTTTGCAAATCTGTCCCGTTTTTGCAAAACTGTCCAGTTTTGACAGTTTTGCAAAAATGTCCAGTTTGACCTCTTTTTGACTTTCTTTTCACTTGGTATCTTCCGATCACTCATTTCAGCTACTTGGCTTGTTTTGCTCTATTTTGTTCCATTTTGGTCCATTTTGATCCATTTTGCTCTTTTATGCTCTTCGGGCATCTTTTCCTACAAAACAACATAAAAACACAAAAAGTAACAACAAAAGTGCTTAAGGAGTCACAAAAGCTTAAGGAATTAGCGTCGAATATCGCGTAATTTCACGACTCATCAACACCCCCAACTTAAAGTCTTTGCTTGTCCTCAAGCAAACTAAAACAAAAATCTCAATGAGGATCCATTTTAAGCACAAAAGCATGACTTTGGTTGGTACCAACAATTAGGCTACAAGCATGTGAAGCTTCAACCAAATAACTCCCTCATTCAAAATACAATTTCAAGAATGCAATAGAGATTTAAAATAATCAAGCAACAACACTCAAGTCTCAATAAGTGACTCAAAACCACTAGTTTGCTAGATATGCTCACTTGACTCAACTTGGAATTTTTGAACATCAGCACTCTATCGTAATTCATATGCCCTCACAAGAAAGAAAGTCCCAAAATCACAATATTCACAGCAACGACACAAGGGACAAATACACAAAAGTCGCTCACACTCAACAAAGAAGTTCTAGTGCTAACAAATATCACACCATAAGCTTGCCTTTATTTTCGTTTATCACTAACTCAAGAACATTCGGTTGGAGATCACATAGGCGCTTTTTAAGCTTGTAATGTAGGCTTAGGGAAGGGTAGGATAAGTATTTGAGATACAACTGACTACGCCCTCCTTGAACACTACACATACTTTATGTCCACTTTCTTCTTCATTTCGAAATATCACTCCTTCCTTTGCATACCAGTTTCCCCAATTATTCACACTTCCTTTATAAAATTTCAAAATATAATGTGCTAGCACATTCCACCCCCAACTATAAATATTGCAGTGTCCTCACTGCACATAATCAAAACAAAACAGAGAAAGAATTTTTTTTTTTTTTTTTTTTTTTTTTTTTTACACACTGGCACGACCTGCGACCCCACATGCGAATCGCATGTCTGAAATGCGAGTCGCAGGTGATGCCACCTGCAATTTTTTTTTTTTTTTTTTTTTTTTTTTTTTTTTTTTTTTTTTAAGATACATTTTTTTGCACAAAAAGTTTGCAACCTTTTTGTATTTTCAAATTTTCTTCTTTTCTTTTGATTTTTTCACAACACCAACCTTCACCACTCTCAAGCAACACTAACACCCCCAACTTAGGCTTTTGGCCTCAAATTCACAATTTCATGTTCAAGGAGGGAAAGGTTCAAAAGAGAGACTTTTCATCGAACAGGGTAAAGACTTGTAATGGGGCAATCAAAGAAAAGGTCATAAGCTCAAATGAGGTTACTAGTGATATTATTTATGCAATGGTAGGCTAGAAAGGCTAAAGAGGCTTTTTCAAAAATCACAAAGATATCCCAAGGTCATCTCTCCAACCAACATAATCAAAATTAGCAATGAACGACTAACCGGGCAAGTTCTAGATGATAAAAGTAAACACAAGAATTATTCGACAAACACTCACACACATGGCATATGAACTAGTCAAGATGGATCAATTTCACTTCCCAAGCAAGAACAACTAGCGCAATATCTCATAATCCAAAGTCAACACACTAGTAGGTAAAGAGTCACAAAATGAGCCAAAAAGTTGTCACAAAAATCATTCTTTCCTATGCACCTTGCTTTTTAACTTTCACAACAATTTGGAGAGGTATTCACATTTCAATTTCACATGCAAGAGACTAACTCTATTAGTACCAAACAAGCCAAGAGTTTTCACATTTTTCCTCAAACGAGAACCTACACCTAAACTTACATGACTAATGAAAGAAGTTAAGAAAGAAAATAAAATAATAAGAGTGACTAATCCACAACATGTCAAAAGAACAAAATTTTCAGAAATTTTGAACAAATTTCAAAATATAATGCGCTACCACGTGCCACCCCCAACTATAAACATTGCAGTGTCCTCGCTGCACATAATCGAAACAAAACATAAAAATAGAAAAGGAAGAAATTTTTTTTTTTTTTTTTTTTTTTTTTTTTTTACTGGCATGACATGCGACCCCACATGCGATTCGCATGTATGACATGCGAGTCGCATGTGATGTCACCAGAAAAAAAAAGTTTTTTTTTTTTTTTTTTTTTTTTTTTTTTTTTTTTTTTTTTTTTTTTTTAGTGTCTGTCACCACATGCGACGCAACATGCGATTCGCATGTATGACATGCGAATCGCATGTTGTGACACCAGAAAATATTTTTTTGCAGCTTTTACTGGTTTTGGGGGCTGTCCGGGTATCCGATATGCTCAAAATAACTCCAAAAGTTCTGAAACTTTGCAGATTAGTCAAAAACCATAAACTAAACTATTCTAAAAAATAAAATTTCAAAAACGATTAAAAACTTTTAAAACGATGGGTTACCTCCCACCAAGCGCTTGATTTAACGTCGCGGCACGACGGTTACCTTTACCACTTTTCCTTCCATTTGGAAGATATGAATTTGCGCCCCAACTTTGAATCAAGATCATGATGACGCTCATGGGGCGGTGGCAGAAAAACGAGGAGGCCAACTCTCGAGTGTCGCATTTTGCACTTCTTGGCCCGTAAGTGAGGCATGCCATTTTGTCTTCTTGGCATAGCAAACTTCAATATGAAAACGCTTTCTTCTTCATCTCCAAAATTCTCCATTGGCTTGGTTAGTTCAACTTCCATATCATCAACCAAGCACAATGTTGAAAAATGGTTAGAATGTGGTCCAGCGCGCTCAAATTCCAAATTTGCATGAGTTTTGACATCCTCACCAAAAAATGAACTAGAGTCTTCAAAAATTATATTATGAACTCTTTTATGCAACTCTAGTATCATTTCTTTAACTTCGGCATCATTCACTAATTTTGGGTTGGTAGGTTGGCAATTCGCCATTAGCTCATCAAAATCAATCTTGACCTCTTCTTCATTGGAAACCAACTCAAAACTACAATCCATGGCCCTTTGATATTGAGCATCACATGCCTCAATCTTTGCATTCAATTCGGCCTCCAATTTTTGGATAGTAATTTCAAGTAGCTCCACTTCTTGACTTTGCTCAACATGCATTTTCAGAAATTCTTCCATCATCCGTGAAATGCCTTCACGGTGATTTCCATAGGCTTCAAGTTGTTGAGCTTGATTCATTAGCCAATCTTGGCTCAAAATTTCCATTTTGTCAAGATTTTCTTCATTGTGAGAGTCGTCCAACTCTTGTAAAAATCCATCCATGGTGAGATATACCTTTTGGATAGTTTCATCATCTCCATGTTGAACTTCTTCCCACAATCTGGTCAAGACTTGCCCATAGTTTTTGTTCCTCCCCATTATGCTTTTCAAAATTTCCTCAACTTCTTCTTTTTGAGAATTGGAGATTTCTTCTTCAAGATTTTGCTCTTCTTCTTCAAGTTGAACCACTTCTTCAATTTCACAACTTTCGTTGTGGTCACACGAATTTTCGGGCTCATCTTGTAAGCTTGAAATCTCTTCTTCAACCATTTCATTTTGAGGAGTTGACACTTCCATGACAATTGAGGAATTGGCATCCTCCAATGAATCATTCATTCTTTTCATGGCTTCTCCATTTTCTAAAACGGATTGTTGGAGGAGCTTTCGCTCTTCCTCCATTTTAGCTTCTCGATCTAAGTATGTTTGGAGCATTGCCATGATGCCTTCATATCCGGCACTTTGTCCTTCACTTGTCATGTTGTTGGCCCTGTCAAACTCAAAAGCACAGCTCGCATTTTCGTTAGAACAACTTGGGGGAGGGGAAGTAAAATAATTGGGACAATCACCCCAATGTCCACCTTGGCCACCACATACATTACAAATACTCTCATCATAGGATTGAGACGGTGCACACATCTCTCTCCCGGGAGCATATTCACAATCTTGCCAAAAGTGGGGTCCTTCACAATATGGACATGGGTCATCAAAATATGGATTGCAACCATCAAACCCATTTTCGTTTTCATTCCAAGATGCCATGTTTTTTTTTTTTTTTTTTGTAGAACTGGACAGTTTCTGCAAAAATCAAAAACTGGACAGTTTTTTAGAACTGGACAGTTTTGCAATTCTGCAAAACTGGTCAGTTTTTCAGAACTGGACAGTTTCTGCAGAAGCAAAAACTGGACAGTTTTTCAGAACTGGACAGTTTTGCAATTCTGCAAAACTGGTCAGTTTTTTTTTTTTTTTTTTTTTTTTATATATAAAAATAAAATCAAGCAAAGAAAACAACTACACTAATATTTACGAATTTTGACCAAAGCAAGCAAGCTTAAATCCCAAACTAACCTAAATACGCCAAATTGTTCCCCGGCAACGGCGCCATTTTTGATAACGTCCAAATACACTCCTCAAAGAGAAAGTGTACACGGTCGTATGCAATATATTTACCCAACTATGAGTCGGGGTCGATCCCACAGGGAACAATATGCTAGGCGATTAAGAAAGTAAGGAACTTTCACCAACTAAGCTAAAGCCAAACGATAAATGGTATCTTGGTTTTTGTTTGAGAAAAATATGACTAAAGCGGAAATATAAACTAACCTAGAAAGCAAGTAAAATGATCAATGGCCACAAGTTTGGATACAAAGGAAATTACACTCAAGTAACGATCCAATGTATTTCACGATTTTACAACTAAGAACGGGTTTATGTCAATAGATAATGATATCTAAAATCTCATTGAAAGTCTTCCAACCAAATCAATGAATTTCACTCTAAGCTTTTCCAAGCCTTAGAGTGTGATATTAGGCACAATCAATTTAACCTCAAGTAACTATCCTCTTCCGAGCTCAAGTTATTAGATGAGTTTAATGACCCAAATTCTTGTTAATTAATCTTTCCCAACCTAGATTTCCTTTTCCAAGCTCAATCTAAGTAAATGGGTGAGTCCTAGGGTTAGCTAATCCCTTTGGAAACATTCAAGAACGAGATTAATTAAATTAACAAAGACCCACTTCAATAGCAATAAGAATCATTCAATACATAAGCAAAACAAGAGTTTCAATCCAAACTTTAATCAAGAATATTTTCATAAACAAGATTCAAGTCTAGAAATGAAATACTACACACTAAAATATTCAATACAAAACAAGGAATTGAAGAAAGGTTTAAGAATTATCTCATTAAAGTGCTCCAATCTTCTCCTCCAATGGTGTAGGTGAAAACCCTAGCCTCCAAAACTTGCAAAATGGCAAAAGATAGAAAATGTTTTGCCCTAGCCTCTCTTTTGTAGCTCCCCCCAATTTTTCCAAGTCCAAAAAATGTCAAAATCTGCCCCCATATTTCTGTTTTTGCAATTCTGCCCGTTTTTGCAAAACTATCCACTTTTTGACAGTTTTGCAAATCTGTCCCGTTTTTGCAAAACTGTCCAGTTTTGACAGTTTTGCAAAAATGTCCAGTTTGACCTCTTTTTGACTTTCTTTTCACTTGGTATCTTCCGATCACTCATTTCAGCTACTTGGCTTGTTTTGCTCTATTTTGTTCCATTTTGGTCCATTTTGATCCATTTTGCTCTTTTATGCTCTTCGGGCATCTTTTCCTACAAAACAACATAAAAACACAAAAAGTAACAACAAAAGTGCTTAAGGAGTCACAAAAGCTTAAGGAATTAGCGTCGAATATCGCGTAATTTCACGACTCATCAGCATCCTGCTAGCCCCAGAAAACTACGTACCTCAGTAGGTGACGTAGGTCTAGGCCAGGTCTTTACGGCCTCAATCTTCTGTGAGTCTACCCGAATACCATCAGCTCCAACAATATGCCCCAGAAATGCTACCGAAGTCAACCAGAATTCACATTTAGAGAACTTAGCATATAATTTCTGATGCTGGAGGACCCTAAGTACTGTCTTCAAGTGATCTGCATGCTCTTCTTCCGATCGTGAATAGACCAGAATATCATCAATGAATACAATCACGAACAAGTCAAGGAATGGCTTAAACACCCGGTTCATCAGATCCATAAATACTGTTGGAGCATTGGTTAACCCAAAGGACATCACTTTAAACTCGTAATGCCCGTATCGGGTCCTAAATGCAGTCTTCGGGATGTCTGCCTCCTTTACCCGCACCTGGTGATAACCCGACCGCAAGTCTATCTTCGAGAAACACTTGGCACCCTGCAACTGGTCAAACAAATCATCGATCCTGGGGAAGGGATATTTGTTCTTTATTTTTACTTTGTTCAGCTGCCTATAATCAATACACATCCGCAGCGACCCATATTTCTTTCTTACAAATAATACCGGTGCTCCCCAAGGTGATGTACTGGGCCTGATGAAGTCTTTCTCTAATAAATCTCTAAGTTGCTCCTTCAATTCTTTCAATTCTGCAGGTGCCATTCTATAAAGAGGAATAGATATGGGCTGAGTGTCTGGCAATACGTCTATAGTGAACTCTATCTCACGCTCAGGAGGAAGACCTGGAAGTTCATCTGGAAATACATCTGGAAATTCATTGACTACCGGGACAGACTGAAGAGTCGGTACTTCTGCTTTCAAGTCATGCACACGAACTAGATGATAAATATAGCCCTTTCTAACCATCTTTCTTGCCTTGAGGTATGAAATACACTTACCCCTCGGCGATGCTGTATTCCCCCTCCATTCTATAATTGGTTCCCCAGGGAACTGAAACCGGAATACTTTGCCTTTGCAGTCGACGTTAGCATAACAAGAAGCTAACCAGTCCATCCCCATAATAATATCGAACTCAGTCATATCTAGCTCTATTAAATCTGCCTTGGTGCAACGATTACATAAGACCACCGAACAATTTCTATACACTTGTTTTGCTATAACAGAATCCCCTACTGGTGTAGCTACCTCGAATGGTTCTATAGATTCAGATTTTATCCCAATTTTACTAGCAACAAAGGGAGAAATATATGATAATGTGGAGCCTGGGTCTATCAATGCATATACATCTCGGGAGAAGATCGATAGTGTACCTGTAACCACGTTTGGCGACGCGTCCTGATCCTGTCTGCTAGCTAGAGCATATATGCGGTTCGAAGGACCGCTAGAACTGGAAACTCCGCCACGACCTCTGCCACGGCCTGCTGGTGTCGGAATACCTTGCCCCATAGGGCGCATAGCCACCGAAGAGGATGAACCAGCAACTGATCCAGTAGGCTGAGCTGCACCTCCTGAACCACCCCCAAATCGACACTCCCTCATAGTATGGCCTTGACGGCCGCAAGAGAAACAAGCACCAGTAATGAGACGGCATTCCCCCGGATGGCGCCTGCCACATCGAGGGCACTGAGGTATAGATGGCCTCATCTGGCCTGAATTCCTGTGCATCTGGAAACCAGAAGTCATGGAGCTTTGACCAGCTCCTGAATACCCCGTGCTATCAAACCTCCTACCAGTAAACCGTGGAGGTGCACTCCGTGCCGGCTGGGAAGGATATCTGCTATGCTGCTGCTGGGGCTGCCCGCCCCGAAACTCACCAGAAGAATACACAGCTGATCTAACCCTCTTATGCTGACCCCTGTCATGTTCCCTATCAAGTCGACGCCCCCTATGCCGGTCCTCAACCCCCTGTGCATATGCCTGCACTCGAACGATGTCCATACCGGGCTGAGAAGCCATTGCCATACAGCTATCAATCAAGTAATGATCCAGCCCCATCACGTAACGATACACCCTATCAGCCATGTCAGCTACAATTGTGGGCGCGTACCTAGCCAGCGAATCAAATTCGAGACTATAATCTCGAACACTTCTGCCATTCTGTCTCAAGTGTAGAAATCTGTCAACTCTGGCTCGCCTCATCTCCGGAGGCAGAAAATGACCCAGAAAGGCCTCCACGAACTCATCCCATACTGCTGGTGGAGCATCCTCACCCCTGGACAACTCCCAGGACTCATACCAATTAATCGCTACATCACGCAACCGGTATGAAGCCAATTCAACTGACTCAGTCTCGGAAGCTCTAATTATCCGCAACGTACGCAGCATCTGTCGAATAAAGTCCTGTGGATCTTCTGCGAGCTTTGACCCATAGAACTCTTGGGGGGTTACAAGTCAAGAAATCACGGACCCTCAAACTATCACGTCTGTCCACTTGATCACCTCCAAATCTGTGTCTGCGAGACTGCCCCGACACTAACCTGGTCAATAACTGTACTGCGTCCCTCATGGCTCTATCCTCCGCCCCTAGCTGGGGAGCTGGAGGCTCGGGTGCTGGGACCCCAGGAGCTGGTGGTGGAGCCGTCTCCTGATCTGCAGTTATTGCTGCCCTAGGCTCCTCTGGTAGTGGTGGTGTAGCGGAGCTCGCTGACTGGAGCCTAATCTCAGGCGCAGATTGGGCATAAGCCCTAGTAATCCTCCGGGTCTGACTGGTCTCTCCAGCTACTGACTTGCCCTTCTGGGCGGCTGTCGCCTTCTTTGGAGGCATCACTATAAACATAACAATCCGTTAGGGAGGAATTATCCTGATAATACAGCTCTATCGCACGATCTAGAATAAGAAGGAAAGATGACATCCTAAATGTCCTGTAGCTTCCTGTTTATAAATGTGGTGCACAACACATCGATAAACAAGACTCTACTAGACAAGGTCTGTAGACACTCCGAGGATGAACCGCTCTGATACCACTTTTGTCACGACCCAACCCCGTAGGCCGTGACTAGTGCCCGAGTTGGACACTCATATCACCTGTTAACTATAATCATCTACAGCTAGCATATCAAGATCTTATTTGTATATAAAGGCAAGACGTTATTTTAAAGCTGTCACATATATGCAAATCATAGCCACCTGTCTCCCGAGGAGTCACAATATCCACAACAACAAACATATATATCTACGCAAGCCGACAAGGCTGCCACTACGAATGGGTACGCCCCAACACAAGTCATGTCCACATAGCGAAACAGCAACTATATACAGACCCACACAAATGTCCACAGACTTCTAAGAGTAACGACAGTATCATATGACGGGACAAGGCCCCGCCGTACCCTGAACAAACACTTATATATACAACAAAAGGGATCTATACCACAAGCTAGGCTCCGGAACAAAGGAGCACTCTAAAGCAGCTGAATAGATATCCTAGGCTGGCGGATCTCCGAAACGAGCGTCCGTACCTGCGGGCATGAAACGCAGCCTCCCGAAGAAAGGGGTCAGTACGGAATATGTACTGAGCATGTAAAGCATGAAATATAGTAAATAGGATCATACTGAAACAAGGAGTGTAGGACCCAGTGTAACAACCAGAAAACCATAAGACTTACCTTTGAACATAAATCATAAGTGTCAACATCATATCCATATCATTATAGAGTTTAATAATCATAGTTAAATAATCATTCTGTACATAACATACATAACGTGTCCCGACCCTCTAGCGAGGGACTCGGTGAATAATGATCATATGTCATCCTGGCCGCCATCCCCATATCATCATGTCATCATATACATATATATAACGTGTCCCGGCCCTCTAGCGAGGGACTCGGTGAGTAATGTAGTGAATATGTGCACGAAAACATGTCCTGGCCCGGGACTCAGTGAAGGATGTAATGGTAAGCACGAGCGGAGTAGTAAGCAACCACATACATACTAATCATCTTTTGAGACTCAATAGCTAAGTAAACTAATCAGCTCTCAAGTATCAGGATAATAAGCATATTAAGTTCTTTCTAAATGTCATTACAAACTATAGCAAGGAACGTTTCAGGATTCATATACATGCATCAACTTAACAAGATATAGCGTGTGAAAGTCAAGTGTACTTCTAATTATGCAATTCTTTAAGAGTAAGAATTTCTATACATCATTTATTAGTTAATCATATAATAGGCTCGAAATAATAGCGTGACTATCCTAAAAGTTCTAACATCAAGAATGAACAAAAATCATGAGTCATGCTTGGAATTAGAGAGTAGAATTTCCCCAAGGCTCATATCATATCTTACTTGCTTCTAGGACATGCCAAAAGAAGGAAGTGATAGGCTTTACATACCTTTAGCGTTTAGTCGTATTACAACTCGTACACGCTGCCCAATAGTACCTTATCCTATATTAAGATATCAAGAGCTATGATTAATCTACGAGGGAATTCAATACGTATTTTAACGTTAATAATCCCTTTCTAAACATTTAGACGACGTTTCGCTCGCATTCAAACCAACTAATACTACAAGCTAATATTGCTAGTCACACATTCAAGTATCAACCCAAGGCTATTTAACATGACTCGAAGGAATCTCAGACAGCCCGTGCAATATTCAAAACAACCCACTCCATATACCAAACAACCCGCAATCTTCACACTTGACAAGAATGACAATACATATTTTCTTCCAATTCACAAATCTTATCAACAATCACATGTTAACAACGTCACTTACACGATTGTAAGGAGCTATATTAACGTTCTATTAATTTACACAACAGCCCGCAACAATCATAATTCCAATTTTTAACCATCGATATCCCTATTCTTATTTTAGAACCCATGATAACAACAGTCAATATTCAAAATAAAATTAATCCACTTTTTCTTTCTCAAAATAGTCCACAGTTCAAAACATCAACATGTGAAACGTCTTTACACATTCAAATCTAAAAAAAATAGTTCACCGCTCCAACATCAACATGTGAAATTTCTTTACACAATCAAATCCAAAACAGTCCACGGCTTGGACTGTTTTCCATCATCACACATAGCATTTCTTTTACACATCAAACTTACATATTTACAATGCAAACAGCGCACCACACTGTCCATAACAATCAACAACTAAAGCAACAATTAAATCAGTCCATTAACTCTCCTAAACCAGCCCCTACACGGCTTTAACATCACCACATGAAAAATTCCATAATTTTCATTCCTTTCACACACACTACAACATTCTAACCATCCTCAATACATGTACAAGAAATTTGAGCATTACTTCACATAATCCTATCACACACGGCTCACTTTAACTTCAACAACAACAATCCAATACCAACATGCATAATCCTTATACATTAAATTCACATTTATACATATTCACAATGCATCCAACTCATTCTAAATGTGAAAGAAATGACCAATTCTTACCTTGAATACTTGGCTCCAATTTGTGTCTTAATTTCTTATACTAATTCTTGCTTCTCCACCTCCTTCTCCTTGTCTTCTCCTTAGAATTTTATTAAGCAACAAAACTGAATTTTTTTTTAGTATTCAACCTGGCCGTGCACAGCCATGAGCACCTCTTCTTGTTTTTAAAACTTTGTTTGCAACAAATGAATATGGAGATGACCATTTTCCACTACACTTGGTCAAATATATATGATTTCTTACCTTATTACACGTATCCCCTCCCATGTTGAGTCACCATGCACTTTGTGTTATTATTTTCTGATTTTGGTTTTATATTTTTTTTATTCGGGTGGGGCCCACACGGCCTCTAGGCTTAATTAATGAAGTGATTAAATTTTAATCCCACTTAATAATCTAATCATGG
Organism: Lycium barbarum; assembly: GCF_019175385.1. NCBI lineage: Eukaryota > Viridiplantae > Streptophyta > Magnoliopsida > Solanales > Solanaceae > Lycium > Lycium barbarum. The sequence goes on along the minus strand of NC_083348.1, from coordinate 69,420,622 downwards.
TAAATTAATCCCCAAATTTCCATTAATATTTCTATACCAAATAAAATTTATAGGCGACTTGTGCATTGAAATAAAACCGGAAGTTAAAAGTCTCTACCTCGCCTTAAAATAGTCTTGTCTTTAACTTGTCGCGTTTAACTTAAAATATTCCAATGTATAAAAATACGGGATATAACAGGGACGACGAGGTATGTTAAGGCTAACCCTTTCTTTCTAAAGGCATGATTCCCTTATTGTGAACCCATACATGATATTCATAATTTCCTATTTCCTAAAATTGCTAGAAACTCATAATTCTTAAGGTTCCTATGGTATTGTTGATAAAAGTTCCCTATGATGATGATGATTCCATAATAGAAATCGGAGGTTACCGACTTTACATCACTCTGATAGAGTTATAGCTTTTATTTGGGCTCTCATGCATGCTTTATATATATGTATGTATTTTCTCACACCGTGCCGCGCTATAGTCGACCGGGCAGGCACGTAGATGTTCACACCACTGCAGTGGGTAGCTTATGATATCATCCCGGACACGGATGATGATGATATGATGATAACACCGTGCCTATACGGTCGGCAGTAATATATATATATATATATATATATATATATATATATATAAGATGTTTTTTGTAAATGTTAAGCATGCATGACATCTGCCTTAAGAGGCATTCAGATGTACAAGTTATTCCTCTTATCTCATGTTACTTTCCATATCTCTTCTTATGTTGTTATTCACGCCTTACATACTCTGTACATTATTCGTAGACGTCCTTTTTCTTGTGGACGCTGCGTTCATGCCTACAGGTAGGCAGGGAGACAGATCGGATCCTCAGGTGCTTCATCAGCGACTTCTCAGAAGCGCTCCATTTGCTTCAGAGCTGCAGTCTAGTGGTATTATTCTTTTGTTTACATATTTGGGCACGGCGGGGTACTGTCCCGTCTTTATGATTTCATGCACTTTATGTAGAGGCTCGTAGACAGATGTATATAGTTAGATGTGCTATAACCTCATCGGTTCATATCCTTGTATATCATTTTTGGCAGCCTTGTCGGCTTGTGCATATGGGCATAGTTGAGGATGATTATATTGATGTGCCTTTCCCTTTCTGGACTCATGCCCTTACAAATTATGATAGTTATGAGTTATTTTTGTGGTCCCCTAGATATGATTATGAGATGTATGAGAAGGGGTCCTCGGAAGGTTAGCTCCGGGTGCCCGACATGGCCCTCTGGTTGGGTCGTGACATTTATCTTGGACTTCATCTCCAGGTTCAGAAGTGTCCCATCCTTGGCCTTCCTTAAGAAGTTTCTTCATATAAGAAGCTTCTTCTTACAAACCTTCTTTTCCGATCTCATTCTCTTCGCCAACTTTCATGATTGGACTTTCATCCGGCAGATCCATGTCATCATCCATTCCCTCCGCCGATGGAATATCAAAATCCTCATCCATTATTCAACTAAACGAGATAAGAATGCTCAACTCAAAGTTATGAAACTCAATAAAGCAGTGATGATGTTGCTAAGTGAAGGCGTGAGAAACGGGAAAAGAGGGGCTTAAATAGTGTAATAAAGAGAAAGTGTCAAAGGCTTTAGGTTCTAGAGAGTTCCAATAAGGTTTTTAGATTGAGTTTGTTACACCAAGCTTCCAAAGTCTTAACTTATTTTGAAATGTATTTTGTGTCAAATGTTTTTAGGAAAATAAAATAAAATTGGAGAGTATAAGGAAATGCATTATTTGTACATAGTCATGCATTGTTATACAAAAAAAGTTGAGCAAGTTACATATATCTAGCTATACAGAACATGTACATTATTTATACACTGCAGTTTGAATTGGTTTCATGTTTATACATGGTTATACAAAGTATTAGTTGCATGAGGGCCGTGCTAAGCCCGAGCCCAAGCTCAACATACAAAAATAGATAAATTTAATTAAAATATATACTTATGTCGCATTTTAATTCCTATTGCATAATTAATTTAATCTAGTGACACGTTAATCATGTCTTGTCGGTAAGTTTTCATAATTATTAAAGTTTTTTCGTAATATAATTGAATAATGTTTAAAGAATAAATTATTTATGAGGAAGGAAGTTTTGAAGGAGAATTAGCAAATGCAAAGGGACACAATATTTGATATTCACTAAAGAAGCAAAACTTTGGAGGTTTAAACAAATAAAGGATGTGTTCGGAATGAAGGAAAATATTTTTCAAAAAGCGTTTTTCAACTTTTTCATGTTTGATTGGTCAAAAGTTTTAAAAAATATCTTTTCAGAAAAATAAGTTCCTTAAAATGAGGAAATTGACTTCCCAAGTAAAATTAACAAAATCAAATTCTAAAAATGGCTTCCACATTCATTGTGTCCTCCCCACCTTCCAATACACCTAATTTTCACACACCACCGTAGCTCCCATCCCCACCAAATACCACCCGACACCAACCTCCCATAGTACTTGTTTAGGCTATATACAGATGATTTTAGTATAATATTCTATGCTTACGTAAAGAAGACGAAAAAAAAAGTAAGAAACACACTTATTTGTCTTTTTCTTCATACCGAACACACCCAAAAAGAAGAATATGGGGTACTAATTAGTAAGGCCTAACAAATGCTTTGTTTGGAAATGAAATAGTGGCTCCAAAGTTGTATGAATTTTATGTAATTAAAATGTATAGTACTCCCCCCGGTTCAAAATGAGTGTTCACTTAGCCTTCTTTTAAGAAAACACTAACTCTTATACGAAAACACTAACTCCTAGAAAAAAAAGTATTTTGACTGAACTACCCTCAATTAACAACTCTTGCCTATTTATTGCCTTGAGTAAATAGTAGCAAATCTGAAAAAATAAAATTAATTCCTTCTTGATTATGTAAGTGGACACTTATTTTAAACCGGAGGGGGTACCAAATAATGTACCCCTCCGTTTCATTTTACTCTGTCCTTATTGACTTGAAACTCCCCTTAAGAAGCTATTTATTAGGGGTTTACTTTACTAATTTATCCTTATTAATTATGTTGTGAGAATATAAGTTTGACTACAATAACTTTATATAGTTACTTAATGATAAGGGTGATATTGAAAGAAAATAATAAATCTCTCTTAATTTGTTAAAATGAACAAGTAAAAAGGAAATATGTTTTTAGAATAAGGGTCAAGTAAAATAAAACAGACGGAGTAAGGGTACACTGTCAGTTTATTTTTACTTATCTCTTATTTACTTGACACGTCCCTTAAAAAATTATTTATTATGAGTAAAACATACTAAATTACCCTTACTAATATGCTTTGAAAATCTAAGTTTGACTATTAATACTTATGTAGTTACTTGATGATAAGAGCAATATAAGAAGAAATTAATAAATCTTTGCTAAAATAGACAAACAAAAATTTATTTTTTAGTATACGCAACAAACAAGAAGGAACGGAAGGAGTAATCTAAACTAAAAATAACTAAATACGGTGTCGATTTAGTCCAATTACAAAGTCCCAAGTCGGAATCGTCATAAGAAAATAAATAAGTGCAAAAACGAAAATATTTAAGCAAAAAAGCAACAACAACATGTAGAGGCCTCATTGGTCAAAGAAAGATGTGAGGACTACAAAAATTCATCATTCCCTCTTATATATAGTTACTAGTTTCATTTGGCCCATGCTCAGTTTGGGCCCAAACCGCCGTTAAATTTAATTTGTTTTTAAAAAAATTCTGCTCTTGCTTCTTTATTTTTATAACATCAATTTGACACTTCAAAGCACTTTTAAAGTATTAAAGTACAAAAATGTATTGGAAAGTTAAAGGAATATATTTTTCTTAATTTATTTATTAGATTTAAAAGAAATTCAAACAATTGAAAGCTCTTCTAATTTCTATTTTCTATTTTAATTAATTTTTTTGAGATTAAAGTCTTCGATGATCCAAATTGAGCTTTTTATATGTTAAATTAAATTATTTGTTTCTTTAAATTGAACTCATATTGGCTAACTTATTTTTCAACAAAAGATATTACAATATTCAATTAATGTCAAAAATATTTAATGTGAAAATATTGTTGTATGATGAAATCAATAAAGTTTACTTATAATAAATATAAATAATTAAAAGCCTTGATATTACAAGATATTTTTATAAATGTTCTTTCAAATTAAATCACGCAAAAAGTACTGAAAAGTCAATAAAACTAAATTGTTCTTACTTCAAAATTTTCATTTCCTTCCAAAAGACGCATGTTAAAAAATTATATTTTTTCCCTTTTCTTAATTTAATGAACCATTTTATGAAATCAACATTGTAATAACTTTTTCATGTTAAATTTAACTATTTTATCCTAAATTATACAAAATATTGATTATCCAGTATTTTGTAAAATATTTTAATATTAAAAAAATATACTTTTTGCAATTGTCTAGTATTGTTACTGTTTGGAAATCAAACTGTATTTTCTTTAACTACAGTTTCTTTCCAAATATTTTTAGAATATATATATATATATATAAACAATAGTTTACGGTTCCTCTTTTAATATAGTTATTTATTAGATAAATGTTATGTTAAAAGTTTCCACATAAAATTTGATTAATTAACTAGGGTACTTTGGAGTTGATTTTTCAATTGAGACGAAAGGACTACAATTTACATTTTTGATACATTTTAAAAGTATTTAAAAATGATATAATGTTATTTGTATTTATTCTTTTAATTTAAAACTTAATCCTGCCTTAAGATCTTTGTTAATTACTTATTTTTACCAGCATTTACGACACAAAATTATAGGAGAAAAATAAATAAAAAACTCGTTTAAGCGAACGAATAAAATTTAAAGTAGCAATGATAATTGATAAATAACATCAAAAAATAATAAATAGTATTATAAGAATAATGTTTTAATTCAATAATTAAGCATATATTAAGATAGAATTTGAATGACATGACAATTCTTTACTTGTCTATAAGAAATTCTTTAGAAAAATATTTAATAGTATTTCCTCATAAAAGACTCAAATATGTATGAGTATGCTTTGTGGGGACTACTATAACTTTTTCCATGACATCATCAATTTTAGTGGTATAAAAAAGTTCCTAAAGTTTTCAAAATAAGAGTATATGTAATGTTTATATGTAGCTATACAAAACATATACATTATCTATACACCGATGATATAGTTGTATACGGTGAAAACCGGATGAGGGTCAATCCGGGGTAACCGTGGCTCGGAGGAGGAAAAGGAAGGAAAGTTCGTGTATAAGCATCGGGTTTCCGGATAAGCATTCGGATCAAAGCCGAGCGGAAGCATCATCGGTCCCGGTTTTTAAGCCACCGAAGGTTCGGATCTCTTTCCGGGGGGTTACCGCCGGAAGTCCGGTACCCGTGAGTCCGTTGGTCCGTTATGACCGTTACTGGGGCGCAGCAGTGGTGTCACATCACGGTCGGCTACCAACTATGCGTGTGTCAGACGGCGCCGTCAGTCAGATCCCATCACATCCATACAGGGGCTGTCCTTTTATTATTATTTTATTACTTCACCCATGGGTTCATCACTATAAATAGGGCATTCCCTCCTCACTTTGGGGGTTGGTTGATCTTTTATTCAAAAAGAACACTTGTAACACAATACATATATATATACAGTTCTAGCAATCTCAATATTGATATTTTCCATTGTAAGTTTGTCATCTATATCATATTTTTTCAATCAAATTGGCCATACGCGGAGTCATCTGTCACTTGTGCTCCTTGCACGTTTATCAATAAGCATTCTCATCCACGGTTTGTAATAAACATTGGGACTCAAGCACATATCCTATACTCACACACAAATTCAATTGATTACCGAATCCGGGGTAAACAGTTTGGCGCCCCCCGTGGGGCAAGGATAATAGTTCTTGGTCCTGATTCTTGTCGTTCTCACCTCCAAACCGTAACACTTCCGCCTCGTTTGTCTCGACAAAAACTGACTCATGGCTGATGTTGAGCAGTCCGGCCATGTCAATAATACCGAGATTGTGGCAGAAAACGAGGAAAGCGAATTACGGGGACTACCAAACCCCGCTAACCCGAACCGCATCGACTCGAGGGAGGGCCTCAACCGACAAAACACGGTGGATCAAATTAACGCCGCCCTACCGGCAACTGATCCCCTAAGAACTCGCAACTCCGTCACATTGCCTCGGACCCAAAGCCAGAAGGAGCCGGAGGCACCAAATGATGGCATTAATTTGCGTTTGATTTTCGAGATGTTGCAGGAACAAAGAGTGGCAATCGCCGAGCAAGGGATGGCGATTGCCCGGTTGCAGAGCGGGCAGGGGGAGCCTGGGCCGGAAAAGGCCAAGGGAACAGCGGAAATCGAGAGAAGCAGGCCGCGGACGGTTGAGAGCAATGATTCCGGAGCCGGTTCTTCCACCGAGGTACTAAAGATGCTTGAAACCTTAGCGAAACGAGTGGACTCTACCGAAAAAAGGGTAGAGACTTACAATTCTCGGGTAGATCAGATACCGGGGGCTCCCCCTTTGCTGAAGGGGGCTAACTCGAAAAAATATATTCAAAGGCCTTTTCCCCCGAGTGCAGCGCCCAAGTTGATCCCGAAGAGATTCAAGATGCCGGACATTCAGAAATACGACGGCACCACGGACCCGCATGAGCACGTGACCTCGTACACCTGTGCTATCAAGGGTAATGATATGGAAGAAGATGAGATAGAGTCAGTACTATTGAAAAAATTCGGGGAGACTCTGTCAAAGGGGGCGTTGACGTGGTACGACCATCTGCCCGAGCATTCGATCACTTCTTTTGAGATGCTCGCCGATGCCTTTGTGAAAGCCCACGCCGGTGCAATAAAAGTGCAGGCCCGTAAGGCTGACATTTTCCGGATAACCCAAAGGGACGGTGAGTTATTGCGGGAAATCTTCACCCGGTTCCAGAGGGAACGAATGGAGCTACCCCCGGTACCGGAAGAGTGGGCCGCACAGGCCTTCACAAAGGGCCTCAACATGCTAAGTTCGGTGGCCTCGGCAAAATTGAAAGAGAGCTTGCTGGAATACGAGGCCGTAACGTGGGCCGACGTCCACAATCGGTATGAGTCAAAGATTCGGGTGGAGGATGATCAATTCGAGTTCTCTCCGGTAAGGACCAAAATAAGTAGAGGTTTCGAGCCGCCAAGGAAGGGATACGAGGCCATGTCTGAATCATCGAAAGGAAGGTTTCGGCCATATCCCTATCCGGATAAGCAAAGTTTCAGGTCGGAAAAGGCAATAGAGAGCCCGAGCCATTTCTCAGGACGCGGCAGCAAACGAGTGGAGCGGCCATCGAACAGTCGGGGACTCTCATTTAGGAGCGATGCCGGAAGTTCCGCCGGCAATAAAGTTCCTCCAAAAATTTTGGAATACAACTTCAACGTTAGTACTTCAGGACTTGTCTCGGCTATTGGACGTGTCCCCGATGTAAGGTGGCCTAAACCATTGAGGTCGGATCCGGGTCAGCGAGATCCGGGTGTAGTATGCGAGTATCACGGGACCCACGGGCATCGAACCGAAGATTGCCGTCAATTGAGAGACGAGGTAGCCCGGTTATTGAAAAATGGTCACCTCCGAGATCTGCTGAGCGACCGGGCCAAAAATCACTATAAGGAAAGGGAATCTTTTCAAAATTCCGAGCCTGTCGAACCCCAGCATACGATCAACATGATAGTGGGCGGGACTGACGCCCCTCGAGGGCCGGTAATGAAGCGGACGAAGATCTCTATTGTTCGTGAAAAGCGCACCGGAGGCCATTCGGCCGAGGGATCCATCTTCTTTAATGACGAAGACGCAGAGGACATCGTTCAACCCCACAATGACGAATTGGTAATCTCTAAACTAGTCTTTAAAACTAAGGTTAAACGTATTCTGATTGACCCAGGTAGCTCGGCCAACATCATCCGATGGAGGGTGGTTGAACAGCTAGGACTGCTCGGCCAGATCGCACCGGTGGCTCGGGTGCTAAGCGGGTTCAATATGGCGAGCGAAACCACAAAGGGGGAAATCTCATTGCCTGTAAATGTGGGTGGCACCATTCAGCAAACGATGTTCTATGTGATCGAGGGGGACATGAAATACAATACATTATTGGGCAGACCTTGGATACATAGCATGAGGGCGGTGCCCTCAACACTACATCAGCTATTGAAATTCCCCACGCCGGAAGGAGTGAAAATCGTCCGGGGCGAGCAGCCCGCTGCAAGGGAAATGTTTGCAGTAGAAGAAGCGGCACCTCGGCCCGAGGGGCCGGAATGGAAAAGTGCAACCGGAGGCGAGATTCCCAAATAGCAATCAAAGTGCGCCGGGTTGAACCCGGTACATAAGGAGGAGGATTACGAGGTACCCAGATCGTTCGTCATGCCAGATGACTCGGATGCAACTCAGTCAACTGTGGAGGAATTGGAGCAGATCATCCTGTTCGAATATCTCCCGGACAGAAAGGTATACCTGGGCACGGGGCTCACCCCGGAGCTCAGGCGTCGATTAATTGAATTTCTTCGTGCTAACGCCGATTGCTTTGCATGGTCGCATATAGATATGACAGGTATATCACCAGAAATAGCAACTCACAAGCTCAGCCTGGATGGGAAGTTTACTCCGGTGAAACAGAAAAGGAGACCCATGGCGGAGGCTAAACACGCATTTGTGAAGGACGAGGTAGCAAAACTTTTGAAGATAGGATCCATCCGAGAGGTAAAGTACCCGGACTGGCTGGCCAACGTTGTGGTAGTACCCAAAAAAGGTAACAAACTTCGAATGTGTGTCGACTTCAAAGATTTAAACAAGGCATGCCCGAAGGACTCGTTTCCGTTGCCTCATATCGACAGAATGATCGATGCGACGGCCGGGCATGAGATGTTGAGTTTTCTCGACGCTTACTCCGGGTATAACCAGATCCGGATGTACCCGGGGGATCAAGAGAAAACATCCTTCATCACCCGGTACGGGACCTACTGTTATAACGTCATGCCTTTCGGACTAAAAAATGCCGGTGCAACTTACCAACGCCTAGTTAATGAAATGTTCGAAGAACAGATAGGGAAAACAATGGAGGTTTACGTTGATGATATGGTTGTTAAGTCCCTGGAAACAGAGGACCATTTAAAGCATTTGCAGGAAACCTTCAATGTGCTTCGCAAATACAACATGAAGCTTAACCCAGAGAAGTGTGCATTCGGTGTGAGATCTGGCAGATTCCTAGGTTTCATGGTGTCAAACCGAGGGATCGAAATCAACCCGGACAAGATCAAAGCCATCGAAGATATCGAGGTAGTGAACAGCATAAAGGGGGTTCAGAAACTCACCGGGAGAATCGCAGCACTAAGTCGCTTCATATCGAGATCCTCGGACAGGAGTCACCGGTTCTTCTCCTTGCTCAGAAAGAAGAATGATTTTATCTGGACACCGGAGTGCCAAGAGGCTCTGCAGGATCTGAAGAAGTACTTGTCTAACCCCCCTCTACTTCACACGCCGAAGGCAGGTGAGACACTATTTCTGTACCTAGCGGTCTCCAAAGTTGCGGTAAGCGGCGTTTTGGTCCGAGAAGAATCAGGTACGCAATTCCCTATCTATTACGTGAGTAGAACATTGGGGGATGCGGAGACCCGTTACCCCCATCTGGAAAAGTTGGCGTTGGCACTAGTAAGCGCCTCCAGAAAGCTTAAGCCTTACTTTCAAAGCCATCACATATGTGTAGTAACTACTTATCCTTTGAAAAACATCATGCATAAACCCGAGTTGTCGGGTAGGCTAACGAAGTGGGCTGTAGAGGTCAGCGGCTATGACCTCGAATACAGACCCCGAACGGCCATCAAATCCCAAATCTTAGCCGATTTCATAGCAGACTTCGCCCCAGCCATGGTCCCCGAGGTCGAAAAAGAGTTCCTGCTGACCTCGGGAAAGGCCACGGGCATTTGGTCTCTGTATACGGACGGGGCTTCGAACCTTAAAGGTTCCGGGCTTGGCATTGTCCTTAGGGCCCCGGCCGGTGATGTCATTCGACATTCCATCAAAACTATCAAGCTAACTAACAATGAAGCCGAGTATGAGGCTATGATTGCAGGATTAGAATTGGCCCGGAGTATGGGGGCAGAAACTATCGAGGCAAAGTGCGACTCGCTTTTGGTCGCAAACCAGGTGAATGGCACGTTTGAAGTCAAGGATGAACGGATGCAGAGGTATCTCGAGAAAACCAGAGTGATACTTCACCGATTTAAAAAATGGACCCTGGAGCATATACCGAGAGAACAGAACTGTGAGGCCGATGCATTAGCAAATTTGGGATCTGCGGTCGAAGGGGTCGAAATCAACTCCGGAGAAACGGTGCAACTGACAAGAACGGCCATAGAAAGCGGACACGCTGAAATATACTCGACAGGTCTGACTTGGGATTGGCGCAACAAATACATTGACTACTTGCGTGATGATAAGCTTCCAAGCGACCCGAAGGAGTCGCGTTCGTTACGAACGAAGGCAGCCCGATTTTGCTCAGTGGACGGTCAATTATACCGACGCTCTTTCCACGGACCCTTGGCTAAATGTTTGGGCCCCGGGGAAACGGAGTATGTGATGAGGGAAGTACATGAAGGGACCTGTGGCAATCACTCTGGTGCGGAAGCTCTGGTCCGGAAGCTGATCAGGGCCGGGTATTACTGGAATCAGATGGATGAAGACACGAGAAACTTCGTCCGAAAATGTGACGGGTGTCAGAGGCATGCCCCGATGGTTCACCGGCCCGGGGAGTCGTTGCATTCAGTGGTCTCCCCATGGCCGTTCATGAAATGGGGAATGGACATCGTGGGTCCGTTACCCCGGGCACCAGGTAAGGCACGCTTTATTTTATTTATGACTGATTACTTTTCTAAATGGGTCGAAGCGCAGGCCTTTGAAAAAATCAGAGAAAAGGAGGTTATCGACTTCGTTTGGGACCACATCATCTGCCGTTTCGGCATTCCAGCCGAAATAACTTGTGATAACGGTCCTCAGTTCATCGGTAGTAAGGTCAACAGTTTCCTCGAGGGGTTGAAGATCAAGAAGATTGTGTCGACCCCATATCACTCGTGTGCAAACGGACAGGCGGAATCCACTAACAAGACAATAATCCAAAGTCTAAGGAAGCGGTTGGAAGCATCGAAGCACCGTTGGAGAGAAGTGTTGCCCGAGGTACTATGGGCTTACCGAACCACGGCGAAGTCCAGCACGGGCGAGACCCCTTTCTCGATGGTATACGGGACCGAAGCCCTTATCCCCGTCGAGGTTGGCGAGCCGACTCTCCGTTTCAAGTATGCAACCGAGGAGTTAAACGGGGAGGCCATGGTTGTAAGGCTCGACCTGGCAGATGAGATGCGCGAAAGAACTTTGGCCCGAATTGCGGCTCAAAAGCAGAGGATGGAAAGGTACTACAATCGGAGAGCCAAATTTCGGCATTTCCGGGTTGGGGACCTAGTACTTCGAAAAGTCACTTTGCATACAAAAAACCCAAACGAGGGAAAGCTAGGACCAAACTGGGAAGGGCCGTACAAGGTGACCGGTGTAACAGGCAAAGGATCGTACCAGTTGGAATCCATGGATGGACAATGCCTACGCAACAACTGGAACATAGCCCATCTGAAAAGATATTACTGCTAAGGTATGATCCTCTCATGTACCTTCTGTTAACCGTATTGTCTTTTTGCAGGAAATCGAACACAACACAAAAATAAAAACTTAGGACTGAAAGCACGTGTTGCACTCTTTTCCTTAAGCGCGGTTTTGTCCCAAAATGGGTTTTCCGCCGAGGTTTTTAATGAGGCAACGAGTACAGCGTGCTACGCAATAAAGTCCAAGGGCCAAAACTCGGACACCCGAGGTTGCATCTTCCGAGTGAGGGCTTGGTAACACTCACCCGACCTCGAAGCTCGGATCAGTGTTAAGGGGCCACAGTACCCACATCGAGGCATGGCACGATAAAGAGAAGCAAGGGAAGAAATTCAGCATTTGCCACGGCAAAAGCATAGGTCGGCCACCGGCCTCCGACTTCGATGTAAGGACCAAACGATCATAATGAATCGTGTCCCATTTAGTGTTTGCTATGGCAAAGGTACAACCGACTTCGATGTAAGGACCAAACGATCATAATGAATCGTGTCCCATTCAACATTTGCCACGGCAAAAGCATAGGCCGGCCGCCGGCCCCCAACTTTGATGTAAAGACCAAACGATCATAATGAATCGTGTCCCATTTAGTGTTTGCTATGGCAAAGGTACAAGGAATGAAAATTCTCCTATATGTACGAACACTTGTAATACAAAAGTCATTACAATAACCAATATTTTGGCAGTGCTCAAGTTGTACGCCCAAAAAACTGGGCGAAGTGAGGTCATCTCAAATCGGCCTTAAAGATAAGTCCCACGGGCAGAATTAATCAACGACCACGGATAATCTTGTCCGAAATTCGGACCAATAGTTCAAGGCAGAATAAAAACAAGCAATCAAACGAAGACACAAGAGAAGTGTAACTTTCGTATACGCAAAGGATACTTTTATAAAGAGTACATTTACATCAAAAATAAAAAATATCTTAGGCTACTCAGCACGACTAGAGTCAGAATAATCGGACTCGGTTCGTTCGGAGTCATCCGAGTCGGACCCAAGGGCACGGTTGGCCTCCTCCTCCATCTCCTTGGCCTGGGTAATCAGGGCCGGAAGATCGGATAATCCGCGATCGGCTTCTTCAAGGGTGAGCCGCCGAGACTTCCACTTCTCATACTCGGCAACAATGGCAGTATGGGCCTCGGCCGTCTCAACGCCTTTCCAGGCTTCTTCCAAGTCGGCCTCAACCTTAGCCAACTTAGCCTCTAGCTCAGCTCGGCCTGCCACAGCGATAGTCCTCATGTGGACAGCAGCTTCTAGCTCGGCCTTAAGAACGTCGTTGGCACTCACCGCCTCCTCCAGCTCGGCTTTTAAACCCACACTCATCCGAGACCGCTCCTCGGCCTTCTCTTCGAAAACTTTCATGTGCTTTTCGTACAGGGCGGTATCAGATTCCAGTTGCCGATTCCTCTCGGCCAAGATAGTCGCATCGGCTTTCACCAAGTCAAGTTCCCCTCGGAGTTAAGAGACAGTGGTCTCCAACTCGTCCAGTCTTGACGAAAACTGAGCTTTGTCTCGGCTGAGGCAAATCTTATCAGCCTCGAGGCTTCGGTTATAATCAGTCATGGCGGCCAACTCATTTTTTAAACGACGACTTTCGTCCTTAGCCGCATCGAGTTCGGGACGAAGGTTGGCGAGAATGGCGGCTTGGCTCAACTCTTCCTCTTTCTCTCGGAAGAGGTGTTTGTATTTCTCCGTTTCTCGGCCCTGGGCGTCTAGTTGGCCTCGGAGATCATCCATCTCGTGTTGGGCACGGATGAAGGCTTCGTTCACCAGTACTACACTCTGCAAGGAAAGCAAACATAAGGAATCAAAACCAAAATGAGCGCAAAATCTGATTGATATACAAAGATGGCTGTAAGTTCTACCCGGTTGCCCGCGTGCATGCCTTCGTTCATGAGGCATTGCCAAGTGACCCCGGTCATTTTGCGCTTATCCGAGTCGGAAACAAGAGGACGCAAATAACTTGCCACTCCTACCGGACGGGATAGAAAGCCGCAATCCTCGGGGACGGTGACTACGACCGATCTGGTCCTTCTCGGCTCAACGCTCGGGGCTGGGAAGATGGTCACCAGGTTATCCCTAGAGCCAGATTCTGACTGTCGGTTGGCCGACCTCGTGACCCGAGGAATTGGAAGATGACCAAAACCCGCAGCTTCACCGGTAGCCGGAGGAGTAGCTGAAAACATATCGTCGAAGTCTGCAACCCTCGGGGCAGGGGTAGACGAACTCGGTATAGACTCAATATTCCTGGCGAGGGCCGGGGGCTGGAAGTAGAAACCGGTTCGTGGCCGGGCGATGGACGAGCCTGGGTAGGGGCTTCGGTCTCCGGAACTGGAACGGTCCCTTGATCGGTTGCAGCAACCGCCGTTTCCCCGGCTCCTTTTCTCCTTTGCAGGGGAGTATCTTCCGAAGAAGTTTCACCTGAAATGTCGACGAAGTCAACCGACCGAAGAGGGGCCGGGGAAAGGATTTCTTCCGCGCTTGAAAGAAGAGCGGGAATTAAGATACCTTCATTCATAGAAGGCAAGGGAGGTTCGGAGGCAGCCTCCTCGGGTACTGGGGCCGCTAACGGTGCCGGGTCTACCCTCCGAACAATGATGTCAGACTCCACCTCCTCCCTCGGTGGCCGGGCTACACTCCTTGCTTTCTTTCGTTTGGACGGTTGGCCCTTTTCGGGGGGTCGTTTCCTTTTGGCGGCTTCGGCGAGAACGCGAGCGGAACCCGCCATGTCAAACGCGGACGCCGGTGCAGGGGAAGCAGCCCCCGACTCCGATCTAGATGCCACCGAACCCTTCGGCAAGCCTGAATGACAAAAGCATAGGCAGGTTAAGGAAATTGACGGCCTCGAATGGCTAAGGAGGCAACGAGATCAAAGGGAAGCCAAATATTACCATGATTTTGAGCGATCCATCGACCGCGTGATAAGTGGGCCCAAGTCCGGTCCTCATAGGGAAGCTGGTTGAGGAGCGCCGTGACCCACTCAGTCAGATCTCGAATAACCGGAGGAACAAATCCGTTTGCTGTAAAGTAGCGAAAGGGTGGTAAGAAAACAATACCGTAAGCAACTAAACATATGATGACGATTACTCAAAGGATCGAACTTACGTTTGTCGTTCCATTTCTCCGGAAAGGGTTGATGGGAGTCCGGGATTATGTCCTCGGATTTTACTCGGACGTAGCGTTCCAACCACCCCCTGTCCCGGTCTTCGTCCATCTTCGAGAAGAGCGGGTTCCGGCTGCGCTTGGTTAATCTTATGACACCACCCCGGAATATCCTCGGGGAATACAAGCGTATTAGGTGGCCCAATGAGAATTCCTTCTCAGCCCTGATGGCCAGCAACCGGAGGCAGGCAACGACCCTCCAAACAGTTGGGCCGATCTGAGCCAAAGTTACGCCATAAGTCCGGCACATATCCAGTATGACCGGATCAACCGGGGGATCGAGCTTAAGGGTGAAGGGGTAAGTGTACACGTACAAAAACCCCTCCCGGTGGTCGGTTATGGATTCATCCGGCTCGGGTACGAAAACCCTTACCGGGCGTGTGTCCCACCCGCAGTCTGTCCGGACTGTGTCGAGCCTGTCCTCAGTTATAGAGGAAGGATATCGCCTCACGTCGTATCCCCGGTCTGAAACAACGGAGGGTTTTTCTACCTCCAGGTCTTTGTTGAAGTTAAATTTTGCCGGTATAATATCCGAGGCCGCAGTTTCGGGGTTACCCTTTTGTTTGACCGGGGATACGGCCTCGGCCCTCGGGGACGAGATTGAAGGAATGTCTGTAGAAGTGGTTTCACACATAATTGAAAGAAAAGGAGGAAAGTAGGGAATGGCGTGAAGGAAACGAAGGAAGTGACGATTTGAAGAAGCAAAGAAGCAAAGAAGCAATTGACGAGAGTAGTGACAAAGCTAATTCCCTTTCCTTTCTTTTTTTTGTATTGGTAAGAGAAGGTTTGGCAACGAAGTTGTGAACGGAAAGGATGGTTGTTGACGCACAGAAGGAAGAAGAAAAGGGAGAGCAAACGAGAAAAGTGAAAAATGAGGAAAGGAGGGGCTTTTTATAGGCGTAAGGGAGGAACGGTTATCGAGGGCGGCCAATCGAGGATCGCCACGTGTTGCGACATTAATGCGAAACGACGTGTAAAAGGCGGTTGACAGGAACGAACAAACCAGAATTGGACACGTGGGCGGCAAAAAGGAAGACGAAACGGAGCCGTTCCCGCCAAAATAAAGTGATAAGAATTGGCCGACCTGGTGGCCGGATGTACGATTCATTCACTTCCCATCACTCCGATAGATCGTTGGTCCGGGAAGCGCGGGGCTATCTGTATACGGTGAAAACCGGATGAGGGCCAATCCGGGGTAACCGTGGCTCGGAGGAGGAAAAGGAAGGAAAGTTCGTGTATAAGCATCGGGTTTCCGGATAAGCATTCGGATCAAAGCCGAGCGGAAGCATCATCGGTCCCGGTTTTTAAGCCACCGAAGGTTCGGATCTCTTTCCGAGGGGTTACCGCCGGAAGTCCGGTACCCGTGAGTCCGTTGGTCCGTTATGACCGTTACTGGGGCGCAGCAGTGGTGTCACATCACGGTCGGCTACCAACTATGCGTGTGTCAGACGGCGCCGTCAGTCAGATCCCATCACATCCATACAGGGGCTGTCCTTTTATTATTATTTTATTACTTCACCCATGGGTTCATCACTATAAATAGGGCATTCCCTCCTCACTTTGGGGGTTGGTTGATCTTTTATTCAAAAAGAACACTTGTAACACAATACATATATATATACAGTTCTAGCAATCTCAATATTGATATTTTCCATTGTAAGTTTGTCATCTATATCATATTTTTTCAATCAAATTGGCCATACGCGGAGTCATCTGTCACTTGCGCTCCTTGCACGTTTATCAATAAGCATTCTCATCCACGGTTTGTAATAAACATTGGGACTCAAGCACATATCCTATACTCACACACAAATTCAATTGATTACCGAATCCGGGATAAACAATAGTAGTGGGCTAGAATGATATAGTGGATTAGATTGGCTGCAAATTAGATATGTGAATAATATATATAGGTTATTTCTCCTAAAATTAAGTTGATGCTATCCACAATATAGAGACCAATCTAGGTTACGAGGATCACGACAGGCCCATTTGGAAAATGAATGCATGTGACCTTTTCATCAAAAATCTGCTTGGTATACTATATGGATTTACAAATACATATGAATGAATTGTGTATAAAGAATGCGTATTTATGACCACATATGGTTCTTTATATTACACGAGCTAATACAATCAATCAATAACTCAATATGTAATGGAACTCGCATAACAAAGTCATTACTAATCAAACACCGCCCCGTGAATGCATTCACTAAAGCTATAAATTTAGTTCGTGTTATTACGGGATCTCATGCTA
Source organism: Lycium barbarum (assembly GCF_019175385.1). Taxonomy (NCBI): domain Eukaryota; kingdom Viridiplantae; phylum Streptophyta; class Magnoliopsida; order Solanales; family Solanaceae; genus Lycium; species Lycium barbarum. Next base: position 69,403,549 of record NC_083348.1, on the reverse strand, counting down.
GAATATATATAAAAAGCTATAAATTCAACTAACTAGAGCATTAACATTTTTTTCTTTTTTGAAAAAAAAAAAACAATCACTCTTCCATATATACAATTAGACAAAATTACATTTAGGTGAATACAAACCCATACAAGTAGACTATCTTGAGACAAACCAAATATGAGAAAAATGTTTGGGATTTTATTTAAGTATAAATTAAAATTAAAGTGTTTTAAAAGAAAAGGTGTCTTTTAAATGAAAGGGTGTGTCCTTTCATTCTTCGATTACCACCAATTCTATTTAAAGTCAACTACTTTTAATCCAACATAACTTTTTCTTTCTTCTTTAGAGAAAACTTTTTTCTTTTACAACAAAATCATGCACTTGAAAAGAAGAAAAGTTCTTGCTTTTTTAACACGGATTTTTTCACTGTCTGCTGCTCAGTGCAGATTTTCAAAAGGCTTGTCATATTCACTAAAACTATTTGCATAAATCTCATTGCAATTTCGCAGAGGAGAGAGAGCAAATATCGTTTTTAGAAAAACATTTGATACGTGTTTCGAACCTCCAATCATATGTTCGTTGTTCATAATGTGAACCTTCATCTTTGTGTTCTTTTTCTTATATTTTGTGCTTTTGAATTATAACATTTTCCAACAATCTAAAAGCGATATTTGTGTTGAAGAAGATATTCACTCTTTTGATTGGCTTGAATAAAAAAAATTAATAAGAAGAAGAAGTAGAAATTTGTTTTTAGTAGTAATTTTCTGACGAGAAGTCGAATTCTGATGAGAGATTCCAACAATTGATGTTTAGCTGGAGAAGTCATTACAAAAAGGCAAGATCGAAGGATTGGAAGGTAAAGGGTCAGTGTATTGGTAATTGGGTTTTCGTATAAATTATATACAGAGATATGAGAAGGGGTGCATGGAAGCAAAGTTGGAGAGATGTGCCAATGTGAAAGAGGGCGTTGATGGGGCTTTGAATATCTTGGTCTTTTTTAAAAAAAAAAAAAAAAATACAGATTCTGAGTTTTTTTTTGTTTTTTTGTTTTTGTTGCTAGGCACACAAGAGAGAAACGGGAAGAAGTGACTGACTCCATGTTGATGAAAAATGTAATGGAGAAGAAGTGGCACAGTCCTTGGCAGATCATTAACACAGTGGAGGAAATTTGGAGGATTATGAGTGAAAGAACTATTTTGGTTTCTCACGTGTACAGAGAGGGGAATAAACTTGCTGATTTTCTAGCAAATTTAGCTCTAGACAGGGGAGATTACACTGCTAATAGCTTTCAGGATCTGGTAATATGGGGAAGGAAGCTTATTAACAGTGACAAGAGCAATATACCATATTTTAGAATCAGGAACTGTAAAGGATGATGTGGTTAATGGTAGAAAAAGTAGAGCAGGATGGGAGAATAAGGAAGAGGAATACCAAACATCAGCACTCTCAAATTCTTTGGAAGGAGAGAATGAAAGATGTTATTTTACTCTAACTTGTTGGTTTCATGTGCAGGATTACTACTCATATTTTCAGTACTGTGGAACCAAGCTACACTCGCAGCAAACCACACACAACGGGACAACAACACAAATTTCACTACAGAGAAGAAAAATCAAGCACCACAAGAAAGGGGCAACTCTTAAACAAAGTCAAGCACCAATACAACAAGGCAATTAGCAGGGAATATGTGCAACTTGAGCATACACAAACACAGATCACAAATACAGAGGCAAGCAGTTGCGATGCAAGTACGAAAGGAACAAAACATCCGGGACAAAATGGGAATAAATAAAAATTTCAATCAGGAGAATCAATCAATTCATGGAAATACACAACAACATCTATAAGGAACCATACCAACTACAAGATTGGAGCAACAACAAGATGAATCTGCTCCGACACATCACAGAACACAACGAAAATGGAAGCACAAAGCTGGAATTCAAAGATGAGGAAAAGCAACAAACCCGAGTCATGTGCAACACAAGGATGGAATCAATCAAGAGGACAAAGATGGAAGCTCCACCGGCGACGACACAGACATCTCCGACGAAGGGCCGATCTGACCATTGACATACCGGGCCTACACTTTCTAATTCGTGCTAGCTCATTCTGTTTTGTCTCTTTTGCTTTGTTTCAGACTATCTCTGTTTTGTTGCTTTATTAAATTAATAAAATAAGCCCTATGTGATAAAAAGCCTAGTGGCCTTTAATAAAAAAATAAAAAAAAAGAGAAACGGGAAAAGGAAAGGGGAAGACAATGGTCCGTCAAAAGTTTCCCGAATTTCACTGGATGTTGCCTGTTGCAGTTGGTTTCGCTGATATCTTTACTGAAGTAATTGCTAAAGTTGATGTTTTGAGACTCATAAACTGAGAAAAACTACAACAATGGCATGAGTCAAGGAGTTAATGGCAACAAATCGGATTTCAATGGTAACAATGCTGGACACTTATCACTACACCAGATCTACTGTGGTATCCATATCAATTTGTTTTGAAACAATAGCAATTAAATCTTCAAAATCAAAATTAAAATCAATAACAACTGCATCAGCCACATAATTGACATATTTGTTGTTAGTCTCCCACTCACCTTTGTGCTGAATAAGAATTGCGAAACTAGCCATGATTTTTTTTTGGAAATCAGTTAAGAAATTGGATGCTTCAATTGATGTGAATAATTTGCCGTTTCTCTGAAAGTACGAATCCTAGTGTTTTGATTATGAACCCTAACATATCGATTAAAGAAGGATGTATCGATTATGGAAGGAGGAGGTAGAGACTGGCTCCATCACGTTTGAAGAGCAGTTAGTTTTCATGTTTGAAACCGAGAAATCCGTTGGCTGAGAAAATTCGTTAATAAAGGGGGAAGTTTCATAAATTATTTTACTATTAAGAAGAGGGAGTTTGGGCACTTTGGTCGTCCGTTCTTTCGTCGTCCATTCTTAATTAAAAAAAAAATAGTGTGGGCCCATATATATTAAATAACAACAAATATAAAAAAAATTGTGGGCCCCACATATATTAAACAACAATTAATATTAAAAAAATAGTGCAAATTAATAATGTAAAAAAAAGTGCACCCCATATTAAAAAATCAAACAATATTTATGTAATTCCAAAGTATCTCATTAAGTCAATAATGATGGATTCATTGTCACGTGCATATTTGTAGTAAACACTAATATAATAAAGTTTTAAATACGAAGCACAAAATACAATGTTATATATATATATATATATATATATATATATATATATATATATATATATATATATATATATATATATATATATATATATATGCATAAAAATAGTGCAAATTAATAATGTCCAAAAAAAAAAAGTGCACCCCGTATTAAAAAATCAAACAATATTCATGTAATTTCCAAAGTATCTCATTAAATCAATAATGATGGATTCATTGCCACGTGCGTATTCGTAGCAAACACTACTATAATAAAGTTTTAAATACGGAGCACAAATTACAATATTATATTAATCGTGTTTTGAACATAGTATCCCATATTGACAAAATCAAGCAATATACAGAAAAAAAAAGTGAATCTCATATTAAAAAAATAAACAATGTCAAAAAAACAGTACAGACTTTATATTCGTAGCAAACACTAATATAATAAAATTTCAGATACGGAGCACAAATTACAATGTTATATCAATCGTGTTTTGAACATAGTATATATATATATATATATATATATATATATATATATATATATATAAATAGTGCAAACTAATAATGTCCAAAAGGGTGGGCCTCATACTAAACAACACCAAGCAATATAAAAAAATAAAAAAAAGAAACTATATAAAGCATGGGTTTAGACTCATGCTTCGTCGTCCGTTGTCCCTTAAAAAAAGGATGGGCCCCATACTAAATAACACCGAGCAATAAAAAAAAAAAAGAAAAAAAAGTGGAACTCACCATCTCCGAACTCACAGGAAAAAAAAAGTGCACCCTATATTATCAAAATCAAGCAATATCAAAAAAAAAAAAAAAGTGAACCCCATATTAAAAAAAATATAATGTTAAAAAAAAAGTGTTGGCTTTGTATTCGTAGCAAACACTAATATAATAAAGTTTTAGATACAGAGCACAAACTACAATGTTATATTAATCGTATTTTGAACATAATATATGTATATATATTATATGCATAAAAATAGTACAAACTAATAATGTCCAACAAAAAAAAGGATGCACCCCATAAAGGGTGAACCACATACTAAACAACATCAAGCAATATAATAATAAAAAATAGAATCCACCATCTCCAAACTCACTATAAAAAAAAAGTAGACCCCATATTAACAAAATCAAGCAATATAAAAAAAATAGTATTTATTCGTTTAAATAGAAAATCAATTTCTACTTTGTTTCATTTTAAACATGTAAAACTAATTTAATAATTTGAATTAGAATTATCCAAATCAAAATTTGGTAAAAAGGAAAATAGTTTCCTTTTAAACAAGTCTTCTCTTTTAAAAAATATTAATAAATTTGCCGATTTTGTATTCGTAGCAAAACATTAATATAATAAAATTTTAAATACGGAGCACAAACTACAATGTTATATTAATCGTGTTTTGAACATAATATATATATATATATATATATATATATATATATATATATATATATATATATATATATAATCACTATTCAAAGACAACTACATATACATAGATGCACTATAATCCGAAGTATTTGGCCCGTGCGCCGCACGGACATAGGCCGTCTAGTACTAGTAAATGAGTTAAAACTTTCATAATCTACAACCAATTTCATTATAACATTTAGTACAACAAATAAGTTTACATGATGTACGGAAAAGGAACCTATCCCCTCTCCCGAAATCAAAGAGTTCATATTCCAATAAAATCCCTAAATTTAAGCTTATCAATTGATTATATCTTTATTAGTTATAATAAGAGAAAAATATCCCACCATCAGATCTAGAAAACGTATGCATTTGTCAGGTGATATATGAAGAATCTTTAACCCAAAAATAAAAAAAGGTATTGTTTCACATATGAATAATGTTTTTCATTTAAGAATGATATATTACAATGACCACCAATAGCAATTTTGTGCTAAAAATTATATTTGATAGTCATTTTAAGAATGACATATTAACAGTATATGCTTGATATAAATATATAATATATACAAACAATTTATAATTTACACTTAGAATAATATATCGTATATATAGAGTTTATACATACAGTATAGTATACTTAACATACATATATAATTAATATCACTTTTGCATTTGCACTAATATACCAAATATACTATTTATATGTGTATAATATATTATATATACCTTTAGTATGAGGTATACTTATACTTATATCATTCATATATGCTCGTAATATATAATTTACACTATATTATATATACCTTTAGTATGAGGTATACTTATATCATTCATATATGCTCGTAATATATAATTTACACTTAGAATAATATATCGTGTATATATATATAGTTTATACATACAATATAGTATACTTAACATTATCTATAACTAATATTACTTTTGCATTTGTTATCTTATATAAAATTAAATCTTGAATAATTTTAGTGCATGTTTGTTTTGAATAGCAGGTGGGTGAAGTGGGAGAACTGTCGGGAAGGTGAGGAGCCAAGAAGGATACCAGATTAGGAAGAGAAAGAAAAACAACATTTAGGTGAAGTCTCAATTATACGAGAAGAGAGATTAGGCTTAGGTGAGAGAATATTTGTTTCATTTATTGTATATTTAATTAGGAGAGATATAAAATGTTGTACGCAATGTAATTAAAAAGTTAAAAAATTGAATAAATTGTATTTATGTAATTTTTTTAAAGTAGTTGTAACTTTTTTAATTACCATTTTAAAAAGATGTATTTGTGTAATTTTCCATTAATAAAGCGCTTCAAGTTTGGGCTAAATGACCGCATGATTTAAGTTGTTTGGACCACTTTTTATGTAAAAGTGAAGTGG